>NC_056731.1:867266981-867396981 GCF_019279795.1 Protopterus annectens | reverse complement strand
AGGCTCTTGCCACCCCCATAGTGCCTTTTTAGGCAAGGCTCAAATTCTAAACCTACCACCCTAGAAAACAAAAATGGGAAGAAATTGAGGGTAATGCTGCTCAATGCCAGAAGTCTAAATCTCAAAATGCACGCACTCGAGGCCCTTCTCAGTATGGAGAACATCGATGTCTGTGCTGTAACTGAAACCTGGTTCAAGGCTCCTGAGAGCACCCGGCACTATTAGGTTTTACCTCATATCATGCTCCGCCCCAAAACCCGGACCACTCCACAAAAGGAGGCGGTGTATCCATATTCATAAAGGATACTCACACCTCCAGGTTGGTGGCAACGCATGAAGCTTCGGAAACCATCCAGGTGCAACTAACAATAGGCAAAACTGCTCTACAAATTGTAGCATGCTACAGGCCACCCTCTCAAACTCAGGAACCCCACACAGCCTTCCTGAAGACACTGGAGGGTATAAATGTATCTCCAAACACCATCATATTGGGTGACTTCAACTACCGAATATAGACTGGGAACATTACTCAAGCCCTAACTTTGTAGCCCAACGGTTCCTGGAGTTCATAAATTCAAATGCCATGGAACAGCTAGTCACTGTTCCCACGAGAGGAGAAAATATACTAGATCTCATTGTCACAAACATGGGGACAAAATGCTCCACACCGAAGTATATCCCTCATTGGTGAGATCTGATCATAAACTAATCTCACTGGAAATCCACATCCCGTCCCACCCCAAACAAAAAAGACCATAGTGAAGAACTTCTCTAAAGCAAACTTCACACTACTCAAGACTGGTGTGGTATCCTTCAAGGCCCCTGAGTCAGAGGAAACCACAACCCAAGCTGCGGAAGCCCTTAAAAATGCCTTCTATGAACACCTCCAGGACTGCATGGATCAGGCAATCCCAAATAAAACCAAGACTCTTTCCACAAAGGGCAAACGTCCAGTCTGGTGGACCCCAGCCATTAACAAACTTTACAATAAGAGGAGAAAGCTATTACATGATAGAACAAAATCCATAAAAGGGAAGTCACCCGTGATCATTATTAGTAAAAATTACGAGCACTCATAAAATCAACTAAGGCCAATTTTGAGAGAAAAATTGCCATGGATTCAAAGGACAATCATAAGGCCTTTTTCAGCTATGTTAGGAACCTGGGTGGAAACTCACAGATATGCTCAGAATTAGTCCAAAATGATACAAAAATCACTGAACCCACAGACATTGCCAACATACTGGCAGACAGGTTCAGTGCAAACTTCACCCCTCTCCCCTAAAGGAGAGATAACTATCCCAGCCGAGTGTAGCCTCCCGGACATCTCAAATGCGCAGGTGAAAGCTGCTCTCTCTAAAGCTAAAACACAGCATCAATGGGACCGGATGGTGTCCCCGGCTGTGTGCTACACGAGCTAAATGAGGAATTAAACCCGCACATAAGGCAGCTGTTTAATCTCAGCCTTACCACAGGATACGTGCCCAAGGAGTGGCGTGACGGCAACTGTGGTCCCACTCCACAAAGGTGGCGCCTCACGGACCCTGGTAATTACCCCCATAAGCTTAACAAGTCTAGTCTGCAAAGCTATGGAGAGGATCATAATGGAGCTCATAAACAAAGATATAGGGACTTGCAGACATTGGACCCGACCCAGTTTGGCTTTGTCAAGGGAAGATCATGCCTTTGAACTTGGTCGACTTCTTGAAATAGTCACCAAGGCCATTGATGAGGGAAAGGCAGTCCATACAGCCTACCTTGACCTTGCAAAGGCTTTCGACACAATACCCCACTCGGTATTGTAGAAAAACTTACCAGCTTAAATGTAAACCCATATGTCACAAGATGGGTTGCAAACTGGCTTAAGGACAGAACCCACAGGGTTAGAGTTGCTGGCGCTGTGTCAGACTCCAAGCCGGTCACAAGTGGTGTCCCACAGGGCTCGGTCCTTGGCCCCTATTGTTTGGCATCTACTTCTCAGAAGTACAGGCCAACATGGGAGGACTTTGGCTTGACAAAGTTTGCAGATGACTGCAAACTGGGCCATAGTGGAAAGTGCATCGGACACTGATATCCTTCAGAAGGGACTCACGGAAACAGATAGCTGGTGCCAGAGCCATGGCCTGAAGTTAAACGCCAAAAATGTATAGTCATACCCTTCGGGAAAAACAAGGTAACCCCAAGCTACCATATAGGTGGCAATCCACTAAGCACAGAAGAGGTTATCAGGGACCTGGGGACCCAGGTTGACAGTGGCCTTTCTTTGACACTCACATTGCTAAAGTGGTTAGAAAGACCTTCTACATTGCCCACCTGATCATGAAGGGATTCACATCCAGATCTAGTGAGGTCATTGTTCCCCTGTACTCTTCACTTATCAGACCAATGATCGAGCACAATGCCCCATTCGGGATGTATCTCACCCGACATCTGCAGCAATTGGAGAGGCCCCAAAAGTTCCTCACCAAAAGGATAAAGGGACTCCAAAATCTGTCATATGCTGCCAGATTGAAGAAACTCCAGCTCTATTCAGTCGCATACCGTCTGCTCAGAGGTGACATGTGCCTGACATACAAGGCCATGTCCAACCCGGAATTAATGGACATGCTCCACCTCAAAAAATCCAAATCCACCAAAACCACTAGAGCAAGCGACTTAAACCTTAGCACGGATATAAATAGGACGTGCTGGAGGGATAGATTTATCACTCAGAGACTCCCTATGCTGTGGAATAAAATCCCGGTCCATGTGAGGCAGAGCACCTCGCTGACTCTGTTCAAGAGAAATCTAGACCTGTGGATGGGAGATCGTAGGTTTACCCCGGGAATCATCTCTGGGTCACTGCTGGACAGAGGCACAACAAACTAATGGGCACAGTATTTTTTCATATAAGGGGTGGCGTAAGCCACAATAATTTGGGCTAGGCTTATAAATGCCTTAGGGCAGATAGCCTAGTATAAACCTATGAACCTATGAACCTATGTGGAAATTGCAGTGTATGTAGTAGGGTTAAAATCTAGATGGGAAAAAGATTAATGAGAGGATATATAAGGCAAAAGAAATATTGTATCTTACAGTTCTGACTGTAGCCAGAGATGAAATGTCTCTGAAAACCAGGACTAGTAATCCTACTGTATTGTTCTTAGGGATGAACTAATTGCTACCTTAGAACGGTGGAAGTTTTGAAATGTTTTATAGCTTTTAGATGCTATAAGACATATCAGCAAAGCTCAATCTGTGTGCATGGCAACACATATGTGCTAAATTCTGGTTCAGTTTCTAGTAAAGGGAAGTCTGGTGACAATATGTATGGGATGTTATACTGTAATCAAGCACTGAAAAGATGTTTTAATACTAGATGAGACAGAAGTCTCAAAGCACTAGCAAAGACACTCACAGTTCCATAAATCAAGAAAATACAAATGGCAAGCTTCAAAAAGGCAAAAACAGATGTAGTTTCTTCACCACTTTATTTGGTACCTCGGCCTTTCGCCTTAAAAGAATAATTTCATACTAGTGCTTCTTTCCTTTATACCCCATCCAATACAAATAAATTCATGTGCAATTAATCAATCAATTAATTATTTAAAGACATATACATCATTTTAACAAACTGTTATAGAATAAATACATTCAAATCTATAAAGTCAGGTTATTGTCAATATTCATTCCTCTAGGTTGCAAAGTTCTAAAATTTATAATACATCTACATTCTAACCTATCTAAATCATCTTTAAAACTTCCATCTTTAGAAAATGGGTGAGCCGAAACACTATAAAACAAACTAGCATTGTTACCCCCCATGTGTGGACCAAAAGTGATCAATTACGGAGGATGGCAATTTAGGGGCTCTTTTTCCTGAACATATAATTTTTTCATATGGTAGATACCCAAATCTTAAGGAAATATTATGTGGGGATGGAAGGTTGTTTGTGGAGGGACAGAAAGAAAAGGCATGTGGCCATGTGGAAATTGCAGTGTATGTAGTAGGGTTAAAATCTAGATGGGAAAAAGATTAATGAGAGGATATGTAAGGCAAAAGAAAGGTATACATGCAATTTTCAAAGTACTTTTTACATAATAGGCTGTGGGTGTGATAAGGAAAAATGGTACACTGGTCAAACTAAGAGGAAAGTGGGGGTAAGAATCCTGGAACATCTAAAGGATATTAGGAATAGAAATGTGTTTAGTAAAGTAGTTGATCACTTTTGGTCCACACATGAGGGTAACAATAGATTAGATAGGTTAGAATGCAGATGTATTATAAATCTGTACTGGATGGGGTATAAAGGAAAGGAACACTAGTATGAAATTATTATTTGAAGGCGAAAGGCCGAGGTACCAAATAAAGTGAAGAAACTACATCTGTTTTTGCCCTTTTGAAGCTTGCCATTTGTATTTTCTAGAAGTCTCAAAGCAGTCTGTTTTGAAGCCAGAAAGTAGGATCAGTCTGTTTTGAAGCCAGAAAGTAGGATCACCCACCCACTTCATCTTGCTTTACTAAGTAACCAGTGAATAGCAATTCTTTACATCAGTCAAGAAAATATAGTAAGATTAGTTAAGTACTGTTTTTCTGTATCTGTGTTAATCTATCCATTTGTGTTATTTTTAATATTTCCTGTGACAAACTCTGGTGTTTATTGTAAGTAGATATTTAATATTCTCATGTTCTTTTATTATTTATTATTAAATATATTTAAACTTTTCATTGTGGCTAGTCTTTTAGAGTATATTTTGATCTTTGAGAGTACTCTTACTTGGTGACACTGTGGCCGCTCCTGAAATCCTTGCTGCATTCGTCAAACACTAACATTTCTATTGGCATTAATTTTACTCAGTATAATTGGGTACCCTTGTAAGATCCTTAGAGTAGCTGGCTGGTGGCAGTATAACTACTTTATAGGCTGGGCAAAGGTAGCAGAGCTAGTAAATCTGCACCAAGATTTCCCAAGTGTGTGTGTGTGTGTGTGTGTGTGTGTGTGGCAATCAAATCTCAAAGAGTGCATATGCCAGTTACCTGGAGCAGGGACACAGAGCACTGGTTTCACAGAGAGAGTTGTGGAGGACTTGGCTTGGAACACTCGGCTGAGGACTAAACTCTACACCTGTGCCAGTGGGGAGTCTTACTGGGGGCCTAGAGAGAGACAGGGAAACTCAGCCCCTAGACTGAGTGTGTTGCCTGTGTGCTCTTAAAAGAAATTGTGCTTGGTGCAGACAGCTGCATCTAGATATACTGTGTGCATCTATTTTTTTCCAAGTGAACATCCCTCACCAGTGTCTGTGGTGAGGATTGAGGCCCCTTGATCACTGGCCCAGAGCAGGGAAGTCAGAGATGGATGTTTACATGATTTGTGATTATAAAAATGTAACTAATACACTTTTTATCTAAAGTCATATATACTTACATAGACAGACACAAACACACACACACACACACACACACACACACACACACACACACACACACACACACACACACACACGGCCTACTGAAAAACATCTAAACCTAAAAAAGTAGACATGAAAAAGGTGACTTAAAAATCTGACAAAATTATATTGACAACAATACTGCTAGCCACCTACACAAAATCTCTAACCATACAAACCAAAAAAGTGTTTTTGCAGGGGACAAGACCCCTTGCAATCCCCCATCCCCCCGCAAATTAAACACACCATCTCAGACATCGCACAATACTGTGGAAAGGGCAAATTCCCAAACCTCAGCATTATACTGATGTCACACAAATATAACATAAAAACCAAAGCACTTTAAATTTAAAAAATATATATATTTGTTTATTTGCATGCTCTAAACTTTTGTTCAAGGGCATACAAATAATGTTATCAATATTTTATTTTAGAACAATTTTTTCATGTCAACTTTTTTAAGTTTACATCTCTCTCTCTCTCTCTCTCTATATATATATATATTTATCTATATGGATGTGTGCATGTGTGTATGGATGTATTTGTACATCAGCAAACATATATGCGTAATTATACTGGAAACAAAGCACATTAGGTTGCTATCAGGTCACATGTGAAGTGCTGCCATTGTTATCCTAACAGACTGGTTACAATGATTTACTCACACAAAAGGGTAGGTTATACCAACATCAGGAAAGCCAAAGATGAGCCTGCAGTGTAGTAAGGCTGCATACATTTGTGAGACTCATCATGGGGTAAAATGCCCATATGAGATGCAAATGAAAACTAGCAAGTAAGAATGACTATTGAGCAGAATCTTGTTTAGAAACTTTTTGAATTGCCATTGCACACACGTGTATATTGAAAGCACAGCTACAATGATTTCATTAAAACTCCATCCTTATTTTGTGTGTATGTGTATGCTTATGTACACATATTTGGCTAAAAAGCTAATGCAGTTTAATTCTGTAGCTTCTGCCTTTGAAACAATGCCTCCTAAGAGCTAAGTCTATTTGACTCATATAGAGTACACAATCTGCTACACTGTGCCCCACTTGTCACAGCATGCTATTCTCACTATGTACAATATCAAAACTGAACACTCAATTTACTACACTCTGTGATTTTATGATTCATTCCAGCCCACACCTTTGTCTTCTGGGGTGACTATATAAACTACACAGCACCAGCCTACTGTATGTGCTCATCGGCCTTCTGAGAAGTCCATGTTGAGTGCAGCAGCTTCCTTCAGTATTACTTCATTGTGCTACTGAAATTAATGTATGAGGCATCACTTCTCAGTGCACAATTCACTACACTATGGGGTACACTCAGCACCTACCAACAGAAGCATTACTTTGTTTAAAAATCAGATACTTGTCACTACTGGCACTCTTCACACTACATCTAAAACACCACTATGGATGGTGTTTAGCGTTTATAGTCAACTAGGTTTATAAAGTAAGGTACTCTGCAATTATCTTTGCACATGAAACAGTCCTGTTATTGCACCAAATTAACACTAATGATATTTACTTGTGGTGGATGGCGGTTCATTTTAAGCAATCTATGTACCTGTAAGTTAATGCACAGTTTTGATTCACATGCTGGTTGGTTACCTCAGACAGCTTATCCCATGCCACTTACTATAAATTCTGTTAGTATGCTGGGGTGGGTGTCCCCCACCTCCTGTTTAATTTTGAAAGGTGGAAAAAGAGGGGTAAGGGAGTTCCAGCCCTCCTTACTAAAATAAATTACTAGAGTCGCATTAGAATCCTGCTAAGACTTCCAAACAGATATGAAGCAGGACAGGCTTTTGTGTAGGTGCCAAACCACTGTGGATTTACTGACCTGGCTATTGAAGGGTCAAACTGCAATGTCTTGTACTTTTTACTGATAAGTGAAAACAATCACGGCTACTTTCTACTGGCAATATTCACTTGTAGTGGGTGAACATAACTTTTGCTGGTATTCTAAAAAGGAATGCTCACAACTAAATTGTGTTAGTATCATCATATTACTTAGTAAGATTCCAGCTCTTCCCTTTATGACATTTCAAAATCCTGGAAATATGTGTAAGCTGCTCAGTCATTAAATCTTCTCTTAGTTCCATATACAGCATTTGGACAATGATTAGAAAGCTGATTATTCATATCCCTTCTTCCAACAACATGACGGTCTTGACTTCAACTATCAAATTATCCTTACGCTAGTCATCACTCATTTACTGTACAGAATGCTTCTGTATGACTAGTAACGTTGTCTTACTGGCTTGACTGCTTTGTCAGACTGTCTTATTATTATTTTATTTTAAATACCTTTCTACCTGATCCCCTACCTCTGCAGGACCTGCTTGATAGCGCTCCTACATTCACCTAAATGGCCTTTTCTTTTCAAACATCCACTGGTTGAACAAGATTCCTACAGCCTAAAAGAAACTGCACTCTCTCGTAATATAAGAACAAGCGCAAGTAAAGTCTCACAGCAGAATTTTCTGTTTTGTCAGACCACAGGAAACATTGGTTTAATTTATTAGTGTGTCTTAAGTTTCTGAAGTAATACTTCCTCTGAACTGGACACCACCTCTGTCTAGTCAGTTTACTACAATTAACTCTGGTGATGCAGAACAAAAACTGGCTTTAGTAAAAAATAAACTTATACTGCACATAAGTAAGTTGAGTCAACATAACTGTATACTGAGGGATAATAAAAGCATTGCATACAATGAGGGACTCACAGTAGTAGTAAAACAAACAAATTCCTTCATATAGTCAGACTCCTATTAACGACTTTAAGGGCTATACATCATATGATGTAACTGTACAACATTTTTTACTTGTCTCATTGTTTAAGCATAACACATTAAAGTTCATTTCCAGCAACCTGCCTCCACTTGTGGCATTAATATTCATCACACCTTTAAGTACACTAAGAGTCCCTAGTATTGGTGATACTGTGTACTTCTAATTCTGTAAGGCTCTGCACCATACCTCTCAACCTCTCAGAGAAAGAAATCTGGACAGATCCAAACATAACAGGGGGACAAAAGGAGAAAAATAGGGACAGATTTTAAATATTGCTCTTATAAATTGAGAATGTTACTAAAATAATAGTTTTTCAGTTAGCATGCATATTCTACAGATTAAGTGTAGAACTCAAATGACTGCCATTATTTAGTGACTTCAATCGCCAGTGTTTTGCCAGAAAACCACTGATGTTATGAGGAATGGATCAAAATTTTCAGCCAAAAATCTAGACACACTGCAAAAATCTGGACAGTTGAGAGGTATCTGCACCACAACCATGAAAGTCAGTTTTTTGACTTGCCTATGAGAGTGAAAAACAAAAGTTCAAAGTGGAATTCAACAGCTGGCTTTATGTGAGGAACAAAGTTACCCACATTGTCTGTGTAGGGTGCTTCACCTTCTTACACCCTCTACACTAATATAATCATCTCCACAATTGCTACATCCTGGGAACTTTCCCCCTGAAGTGACTTTCATCAAAGTGCATTTCTGCATTCAAAGATGAATGCAAAACTGACTGCAGAAAGTTACAGATGTATACTTACGTTTTTTGTAATATGTTCCCAATAAGAGAACAATTTCCCTGAATGTATGTAAAATACTTACTATGCCGTGCATTTACTTTAATACACCGGGCATGCATAAAACTGAATAATCTTGTTCATGAGCCTGCCAATACAATACAAAAAAAGTAAATGTAATTTTACCATTAACAGGCATCATTATAAGTATACTTTTACAGTCCAGTTCACTGGATTGTCTGCAATTTAGCAACCAATAACAATATCAGACACTACAACTATACTCTTCTGCATGGATTAATAATGCATTCTGTGTACATTTGCTTTCTACATTTAACTTATAACAAATATGGACAGTTTCCAAAAGTACATTAACTATAATATCTCTTATCATATTATCATTAATGCTAATAATGGTTTATAAATTACTTGCTTGTGCAGCATTTACTCTACAGGAAATGCTGACACACGTCTTCTTCAACATGTTATTCTGCTTATTTTTTTTATCATGCCTTTCTCATGCATAAATAAAATCACATTTTAAATTTATAACATATATTGTGGAAAACAGTCAAAAAGAAAATCTGATTTTTTTGGTTCCATAGGGGCTGTACCTTCAACAAAAAACAGTTGTATAAAATTATATTTGTTGCAGTAAATAAGCATATACACAGATATATAAAGTCATGTAAATCATTTTCTTTGAAACAACTTGCTAATACAGGCTATTGGGCAAAAACACCATCAGTCATATCCTGTTAGATGCGACTCGTACGTGACCTATTCCTTTTTAAAACCATAAACAGTGTTTCAGTCAATTTTATTCCAAATGGGAGAAAGTTCCAGATGACAGCAGGATATACTTCCAGTCTCATAAACAGTTAAATGGAACCACACCAAATTTTAAATACTTTCTTTTAACAGTTTTACTTGAATTTTTAACAGATCAGTACAAAATAAATTCAACACGTAGGAGTAGGTACAAATGCAATACTAGAACATGCTATTTTAATTCTAATAAAAGTGACACTAATACATACATTTTGTTACTTTCCTTGAAAGTAATTACTACCACAGCTTCTGGGTCCTATTTTGAAAGAAAAGTCAAACACTGCAGGAAGAAAACATATGTAACTACTACATGGTCAAATCATATCAAACACTTCCTACAGTACTAATCTTTTAAGTTCACTTGAAAAATTCCAAAAAGGAGCTAAGAAGGAAAATCCAAAAATCAAAAGCTATGCAGATCTTTAAAACAGCTGAAGTACTCATTATGTATATGTAATGCCAGCTTCTTCAGTTACTCTGCATACTCTCCAGCCCATCTTCCTAGCAATAAAAAAAAAAATTCTTCCTTCTCTTTTGCTTGCAATACAACACAGTGACCACTGGATGGCAGCTCTCAGTATATTACAGCCAGTTCAGAACTCTTAACTCTAATTTTCAAGATGATTCTCCTGGAAAATAAGCAGAGTTTGTTTCATGTAGCATGATATCACACTTGAATAGTATCGCTATGTATAAGTGAATTTGTCATAACATTAGGTCATAGAGGAGAGGAAAATGTAACGGTAAATCATAACATTTGGTTTTATAAGCTTTATGACCATCTTTTCCCAGCTAGAATTTCAAGAAGTGCCATCTTCCTTGTGAAGAACCAGCTCAAGTCATGCACTTGCAAAGTACTGATAAAGGATGACAGGATTCTAATACTCCCTGCATTGTTACACATTCTCTTTGGCTCCTTGGATCGGAATTCTCTGCAGGGATCTCTGCTTGCAGTAGTCAAAATGCTGTGCCTATGCAGTGTATTTTTACATTAAGAGGAGAGAGATTATTCACCTGGTGGAAGTGGGTGGCAGCATACCTCTCAACCTCTTGGAGCAAGAAATCTGTACAAAGCCATAAATAAAAGTGGGAAAGGCTATAAAAATAGGAATCGTTTTTAAATATTGGTCTTACAAACTTATAAAGTTGATAGAATAACAGGTTTTGCATTAACATGGATTTTCTGAAGGCTATGAAGTCTGAAACTCAAATGTCTGTCATTATTTTCTAACTGCAAGCTGTACCGATTTACTATTAATTTGCCAGAAAACCACAAGTATATGAAAAACAGACCAAAAATATGAGGCCAAAATCTGAACATTCTGCAAAAATGTGTACAGTTGAGAGGTATGGGTGGTAGCCTGGTCTACCCTAATAGGCAAACACACAGGAAGGGCTCTGAGTGCAGTCTTTTATTGGCCAGATGGTTTATTACTTAGTTTGCCCATGTTTTGAGTGCCTGTACAAATTTGGCAGGTTTGCGCACTGCTGCTCATCACAAAGTGGCTGTTATTAGGACCCTGTATAGCAGACATCTAGAAAGTACATTTTCCCTACAAAACTACCTCTGTAATTGTACCCAGCAATTAGGAGAGTGTAAAGAAACTACTCTTTGGGTTGAGGACCATGGAGCAGGTAGTCTGCCCGTTGAGGAGCACCCCTCTAGGATTTAGTATTAGAGAGCCTAATCTAGCTTCTAGTCCCAAATGCATTCTTAGTCAGCCCTCATGCACCACACCCTTGTAGTTCACCTAATAAAGAATCTGACATCATGGATATGCACTTTCAGTGGTGTAGCTAGGTATACTTAATGTACTCAAGGGAGTACATTTTTTCTAAGCATCTCTTGGAAACTTCAAAACTCCAAAAGCACAGAATGCTATGAACTTATAAACAAATATTTATTGTCTAGAAATAAATACAGAAGGATTGTGTGAAAGGAAATCACCTCTAAAAATAGTTTATTATGGGTATAAATGTGAACAGATGCAAATAAGGTGTCCCCTTCCTTTATGGCTGGGGGTAGCATTTGAGGGTTGAGTACATCTTTAAAATGATAGGTGGTGGTGGGGGCAACATTAGGTTTTCGTACAAAATGTCAATATCTGGCTACACCCCTGTGCACTTTCCCACTTTCTCTGCAGTAATTTTGGCAGATATGGGAATCATATTACCAGAAAGTACAGAAAGAGGCAAATGGAGCCATAACACATAAAGTAAAGTCAGTTTAATAACTAATAAAACACTAATAAAGTGCTGTGTTACTTCAAGGCTTCACAAACTAGTTTCTGACATGGTGTATTTAAACATTTGTTTGTGAATCTTGAATTAGTTCTGATGAATTCCATTGTTATGAAGGACTAAAGCACTTAACTGAGTTTTATCAGTGTTTTATTAGTTATTAAATTGATTTTATTTTATGTATTCTGTTTGCCACTTTCTGGTTATTTGTTGCATCGTGTGCAGATTTTGCCTGCCTTTTGGTTACTGGAGATGGGAATCATATATGACCACAGATTTGCAGGCACACAGATTTCTGGACTTTATAATGCAAACACACTAGACCAGATGCCCACCAGAGGTACAAACATATTGGACGTGGTACTTATAAATATGGAAGAAAGCTGCATCCTAAAAGTCAAATCACAAAGCGGTCTCCTTCAGAATAAAAATCAGTTCTGTAACCTTTGTAAACCCTATAACAGGAACTATTCCCAGGCAAACTACCTTTTATCAAGCGATAACCTGACAAAATTCCAAACCCAGGTAACAGAGCAACCTATGCGCAATTGTCCAGAGGAAATCTATACAACCATGTCCATGGCTGAATAGAGGCTGCTGTACTACCAAAAGTAAGACTAATGCAAACTCAAAAAAAAAAAAACACTCTGGTGGAATTCAAAATTAAACAGGCTGTTCAACAACAGCAACAACAACAACAAAACAAAAGTCATAGCTAAACTTAGGAAGTGTAATACTAAAAAAATATAAAAACACTCAAACTGAACAAACAACTAAGAGGGCTAATTAAGTCCAAGAAAGGCAATTTTGAGTAAATATAGCTTCCCATGCCAAGGACAACCATAAGGCATTCTTTAGCTATGTCACAAAAATTAAAGGTAGCACACAGCAGTGTGCCAAACTGGTTGTTAAAGGAGTCACATTCACGGAGCCAGAAGATACAGCAAATCTACTGACTGACAAATTCAGCTCAGGCTTTACCACCTCCCTCCCACTCACCTCTTAGGAAATACCAACAAACATAACCTCTCCAACTATCAGTAGGGATCAGGTCTAGTTGCCTGTTCTTCAAGGCCAAGAACACAGCCTCAACTGGCCCCAATATGCCTCTTACATAGCCTAAAATGTGACTTATCAGTGCCACTAGAGTCACTATTCAACTACATCACCAAACAGGCTTTGCGCTAAGCAAATGGAGAACTGAAACAGTCATTCCTGTGCACAAGGGCAGGATATCAATGGATCCCAGGAATCACAGCCCCATTAAGTCTGACATGTCTCATATAGAAAACCATGGAATGAATTATCGTGGAAATGATTAACAATGACATAGGAAACCTCCAGACACTGGACCCATCCCAGTCTGGTTTCATCAAGAGAGCAGGCCGTACCTACTAAACCTGGTCGACCTCTTCAAGAAAGTCACCAAGGCAATGGATGAAGGAAAAATGATACATGTTGCCTACCTTGACCTTAAGGCACCTGACATAATACCCCTCTCGGGCACTGTAAACAAACACAGAATTAGGCATAAACCTCTATGTAACATGTTAGATAGTCATATGGATCACAAAAAAGACCCAAGAAGTCAGGATTGGAAAGCCTATCTCCACAAAGAGGCTGGTTACCAGCAGAGTGCCGCAGGGTTCTGTGCTCGGTTTGCTCCTCTTTGGCATATACTTCTCAGAAGTCAACGTCAGCATCAAGGGCCTGTGGTTGACTAAGTTTGCAGATGACTGCAAACTAGAAGCACTCATAGAACCCCCCCCAAAATAATAATATCTTACAGGACGTTCTAACATAGACAAATGACTGATGCCAAAGCCACAGTTCAAAACTTACTGTCAAGAAACGCATAATAGTACCTTTTGGGAAGTTAGCCACCTTGGGAAACTATGTCACTGATAAAACATCCCTAAGAGTAGATCTGGCAGTTGGGGATTTGGAGACATATTGGCCTTCAACCAACATGTGTCTAAGGTAGTAAGAAAATCATTCTATGTCACTCAATTTATAAGTAAGGGCATGGTATCTAGGTCCAGGGAAGTCATCATGCCACTGCATTTGGCCCTCATCAGACCCATCATTGGGCATAAAGTCCCCTCTGGTATGGACCTGATTAGGCACATGCAACAAATAGAAAGCCTGCAGAGGCTCCTCACAAAAAGAATACAGGGGGTAAGCACAATGTCCTTTGAGGATCATCTCAAAGCCCTATCTCTACACACTTGTCTCCTACAGACTGCTGAGAGGTGATCTATGCCTGGAATACAAAACATCCCTGGATCCTGCTCACACAGACTTTTTAAATATCTACAGAATGAACAGCACCAAAACTACCAGATAAAAGGACCTACATTTGCTTAAGACATAAACAGGAAATGTTGGAGGAACAGGTATGCATCTCAGATATTCCCTTTCTCCTGCATAGGCTCCCCATCCATGTGAAGCAGAGCCTTTTCCTAACCCTATTCAAGGGTAACCTGCACTAGTGGATGGAAAATCAGAAATTCATCCCCTGGTCTAATGCCTTTGTCTGCTCTAGCTAACATGCACCCTTTATAATAATGTCTAAGGCACAATAACTCATGGGGATAGATTTGGGTTCGAATATTGACCTAGCTAACACACACCCCTTATAATAATGTCTAAGACACAATATTTTGTGGAATACATTTGGTTGCATGCCTAGACTTACAAAGGCCCTTGTGGCTCTTAGACTAGTACATACCTATAAAACAATTCTACACATATTTGTATAAAACAATGTGATTATATAATGCTTAGCCTAAACCAGAAGTCTTTACGAATGCTCTAAACTTAACAAAATATAATGCTATACATACACAGACACACACACACACATGTGTGTGTGTGTGTGTGTGTGTGTATATATATATATATATATATATATATATATATATATATATATATATATATATGGGGAATTTTAATGAAAAATAAAATAAGTTATTCTTCTCTATTTTTACATCATCATTGTAATATATTTTTCTCTGCATGTCAGAAAATAAACTATCCCTGGTATTCAGAAAGGGTTAACAAGATGTGGAAGGCTTACCTCAGAAGGTTTGTAAATCAGACTAAGGCTTTTGAAATTCATACAGAGCTCTACCTCCAAGGCAAGTTAAAATAGACCTTATGAGTGTAAATCTCTAGGGACTTTTTGTCTACCAAAAGCACATATATTTACAGGTTTAAAGGTGATAAACTCTCACTGGTACAGATTAGGAAACCGAAAAATGGTGGTCACTATGCTTTACAAATTCACTCTGGTGTGACAGGGAGAAGTGCAATCAAACTGGTGAGGATAACTGAAGAAAAAGTAGAACAATGCCTTGTGCTATCTTATACAATAAGCAAGAAACCTGTGTTGCTACTTTGGCAAACTCTGACCAGGAAAAGGTACACCTAAATGTTATGATTTATTGTTACAGTCAACCTCCCACAGAAGATTTTCATCATATCATCTTGTCCACCATGGCGATAAGGTAACTGTGACTCATCAGCAACAGCTAAATGATGGAACAAATAGAAGCTGCCTTCCTCATAATGATGAAATTAAGCTCCCCCCCCCAAAAAAAAAAACAACCCCCCAAAAATATCACTTTTTGGGAGTATCAACAGCCTAGGTCTCAATGCACTTCCTGCTTAACAGCCATCTCATCTCCATGCCTCCTCTCATAGATAGGGATCTCATTTTTGACCAACATGTTACATGGTGGCAAGAAATACCTTCAAGTGCGACCTGTATGATACTAATGGGGACTAATAGCTTCTCAAGGGAGGTCATCATTCTACTGCACATCTCACTCATTCAGTCACTCAAAATATAAAGCCCTCTTGTACAGCCTCTTGACCCCAATACCTGGTTTAGCTGGAAAAACTCCACAGATTCTTCACTAAGGGGACAAATGAGCTTAACAACCTGGATTTACACAAACAGGCTTCAAAAGCTGTTCTTAAATTTAATGTCACATCACTACTGAGGGAGGGCCTACTTCTCATTTTCTGAGCAAAGAAATAGCTTTTCCTCTTTGAAACACCTTCCCTGAAGCATACATGTACAAAGGCAGCCAACCATAAATATCCTTAACAAAAGCAACAAATGAAATAATTGCACCACTCAAGGATTCTCTCATCTTTAGAATAAGCACTGCTGACCCTTAAACAAAATCAGTTCCCCCATGCTTTTAAGAGAGACCATGATGAATATGTGCTGTAGCATTTTGGGGTACTAAATGCTGCATATGATATAATTATTGTTAAAAATGCTATGCCTGTAAACATTTTTGCTTTGAAGTATTGTTTTTTAAAACAAGAAACATCTTTATTACTTATGACATAGACAATCACACATTTCTATAAATGAAAACAAACCACAATGACATAATTTTAGTTGCAAACATTGTACATCACTTATAATCCATCCAGTCCTGTCAAACATTCCATAACTCAATCAAATCCAGTTCATTATTTGCCTGCATGTATTGTTCCCTTAATTTCCATTTTTTCTATGTAATTTGCTCATACCTCTTTCTAAAGATCCCATTTCCAGTTTTATTGTTACTATATTCACTGCTTCTGGTACAGTTGGTTAAGATTTTGATTTCCATTTCCTTGTAATTGCTTTTTTGGCAGCCATCATAATTAGACTCGGCAAGGGCTTACTATGTCTAGGCAATTCCGATTCTGTATCATAGCTCAAAAAATCATTTCCTTAGTTGCACCAATTTACTCATGCAGTATTCTGATAGAGTAGCCTGAAGGGCATTTTTAAAGTCTGCCAACTCATTACACTCACAGAAAATATGTTCCTAATTACCTGTTTCTTCCCCATCACACCTCCAACATTTGCTATCTAACACAGGAAAAATTCTTTTGAGCATACTGGGGTATAAAAATACCTATGTAAACACTTCCAAGCAAAGCTCCTAAATCTTCTAGACTTTGTTGCATATTTAGGAAACATACATATATCCCCGCATTATTTCTTTGTGAACTGCTTATCCAATCTCTCTTCCCAATCCTTTCTAACATCCTCTGATTGATTCTTATAGTTAGCATGCAATATTTTATATGTTCTACTTATTCCTTTCTTTAACAGCAGCTTTGGTTCTAGATTCTACTAAAAACTCTACAAGTGCTGGTATTTCACTTAGAATTCCCCTATTTCTTTCTCTCTGTTTATACTATGACATCAACCCTAGATAAGGAAGGCAATCTGCAGTCCAAATACATTCTTGGACTCTTCCCATTCTATTACCTTTCCCTCTCTAATTATTTGCTCCCAATACCTTGGTTATTTTGCCAGTTTTCTCCAATAAATTCCCACCCCTTCTTGCCTATTGTCTGTAATCCCTAATTACAGTCATCCCTATTGGCAGAATCTCCTCTCTTCATTCCTGTGTTGGTTTAGTTCTTAAAATACCCTTGCTTAGGATCCCCCTATTTCTTTCTCTTTATCTGTACTCCGAGATCAAGCCTTGGTAGGAAAGGAAGTCTCTAGTCTGCAATCCAAATATCTTCTTGGCCTCATCCCACTCTATCACCTTTCCTGCTTGAGTTATTTGCTCCCAATATCTTGGCTCCTTTGCAAGTTTTCTCCACTAAATTCCAGCTCACTCCTGCCCGTTTTCTGTATCCCTACTTGCAGTCATCCCTATTGGAAAATTTTCCTTTCTCCATTCTCATATTGGCTTGGTTCTTAGAATACTTTCTGCTACTTTATGAATATAATATTCTGTACAGTTATTACTATTCTCCTTAAAGATATGCATCCAAAATCACACTTTTTCTTTGTTTCTTGAGCCCCACTCCTCACTTCATCATCCTCCCTTTTCACTTTTAATTATAACCTTCTGCTTGTGTTATGTACATAAGCCTTACCTGTGTGGCTCTAAAATATCCCTTGAGATCAGGTAAACCTAAACCACCTTGGTCTACTGGAGGGATCAGCTTATATCACTTAACTCTTGCCCTCCTTTCTTGACATGTTTCCATTCTGAGCAGAAAAAATGTATTTTCCCTAATCTGGCACTCCTCATGTAAGCCAGGTCTGTTCTTCCCAATCTACACTCCTTAACTCTATGCTAAGGAACAAAAATTAAGAAGTGAAATAAGCCAAGTCGGTTCTTCCCAGGAGCAAAAACCAGAAAACTGCTTGCTACATTTGTAGCAAGCAGCTGCAACAGTTTGCTACACTTTAAAAGCAAAGAAGATTATGTGTGTGTGTGTGTGTGTGTGTGTGTGTGTGTGTGTGTGTATGTATGTGATAAACTACTTGTTACATTTGTAACAAGCAGCTGCTATCACACATGGAGAGTTAAAATGCTTTAGTTGTTACCATAAATGCAATACCAGCATTTCTGAATGTTGATAATGCTCTGAAACTCATCCTCTCCTCAGAGTGCAGATCTTCCTTAGGTGGACAGCCTATTGCTCCCAATAAGTCTAAATGCCCTAAGGCCACCCCTGAGGATAACAACAGATGACATATTTCCATATGGGACAGCAATTTACGTTTTAAGCTACCCATTCATCAATTCTTCTAGTGATTGGCTCATTTTGTCAGATAACTCTCACTGGAACCTTTACATACAAGATGGATAGTTTACTGTCCTCTGGGAAAATTATAAGGATGCATAAATGCACTGCCCAAGTCTATTCATAATCCTTGATAACTCATCCAGGGATGTACAGCAGGACTCTCCAGTGCTACAGCCCTTCTATGGCCAGCTATAGCAACAAAGGAAATAAGCCTGGAAATCTCAATTCTGAAAGTATAGTTTTGTCTTTACATCGGCCAGATAATCTTATCTGGTCTCATTGGGACAGATGTCCAAATGTCACAGATTTCCATGCAGACATAACTACCAACCACGCCATTATGCCTATAAGAGGGACCAAATAGGAAGAAGGCTGGGGTCCTGATAGCCTCTTGCAGGATCTTTTGTGAGAAGGTTAAGGAGTTTGTGGACATTCCCCTCTTTGTCTCATCATATCAAGTACCTCCTGTATTTTATGGTCTTCTGAAGGTGAAATCTATGTTTTCTTCTTCCTTAATATCTGAGGATAGAGACTCTGGAGAAAAACACCCATGCTTCTTACCAGACATTGAAGGTGACAAGTGAAATGATAATAAAGAAGGTTTAAATGCTCTAGATATATGGGAATGATGCTGCAACAGGGTACCTACCCCTCTGTCCTAATGACTGAATATCTGGACAGCTAAAGGCTCAGGCAAACAAGTATTTCCTGCTGATGCTGATGTAGCAGGGGGAATACACACCAAGGCAGCTCATGTAGAACAGTCTACATCAAATAATGTTAACTTCAATGTCAATACAGCACTTGAGACCCAGGATACCAGCACTTGCTGCCAAAGATAAAAGCCAGCCAGGGCTGACACAGACAATGAGGTGTCACTGAATCCAGGCTCCACAGTCTGGACTAAAGCAATTGGACAAACATACCTGCTGACATCAGACTCAACACCAAGAGTCCCAAAAATATGCATTAAGCTCAGCCTCAATGAGCCTCTACCCACAATGGTACCAGGTGTGTGTGTGTGGGGTTGCAACAGTTAATGTCTGGTGGAGAAAGAGAGGTAAAGAGATGTTAATACTTTAACATTGAAAGCAGAGATACATAAAAACACCAGTTTATTTTTAAAGATGAAATGAAAACAGCTCACTTTGGCTTTGTACAATTACAATGAGAGGTATTTGCATTATTTACACAGTACCTTATATACTAGTTCTCAGTCTTAACTCCACCAATTTTTATTCCATACAGGCTCAGCCCTACATGGCTCCTCTTGCAACCATTTTATAGCAGCAGCTCTGCACAAACTCTGAACCTGATATTCCTTCAGGCCATATCCGACTTATGGCCCGAATGGGCAATCCAACTCCAAGAATCATAAATCTTCATGCAGAGCTCCTGCTGTAGCATAAAACTGTCCTTCCACTTCCTGATTTTCTACTTTCAGGTTACACTAACAGGAAATTAGGTCAATGAAAAAAAATACATTCAATTATCTCAGTAATTACTGTAAGAATTTCAAAGGGTTAAGCTACAGTTTACATACATTTAAAGACATTTTCCACATCTTCCACATTCATGTCACAACTACCCTCCAGCACAAAACTATCAGTTTTAGACTTGAACATTTGGGCTGTAAGACTTACACCACCCTTAAACATTCCTATTAGTCTGGGTCTGGGTCTGTGGGTGACAATACACTAAAGTTGTTTAAGTGACAGTGCCCAATGGCATAACTTTGTAGTGCCATCCCATTGTTTATTCAGCCACTGTAGTGGAACATGATATGTCAAAAGTGTCTGTCCTGCCTAACAGATAGCAATTTAGAAGATAGAAGGTCCACTTCACAGCCAAACATTCATTTAAGAAGTCTGAGTACTTTTTCTAAATATTAACCAACTTTTGACTGTGGTAGGACATAGGGTGCTCCTCATCTTGAGTACCACGGGAAAATACTGCTTTCAAACCTACATGTGATGCATCAGTATACAAAGCAAATTCTTTAGTAAAATCAGATGTCACTAATACTGGTTCAGAATGTGATAGCCTTTCAAGTTCACTGAATGCTCTGATTCAACAGACTACTTGTCAGATCAGGGTTTTTCATTGTACAGTAGTTATTAGGCATTAGACAGGCATAAAGAATAAAACAGGCCTAGAAATGATGTTTCATTTCTGCATACATTTTAGAAAAGCAGAAACAAAGAATCTTTCACTGAATGTTGACCTTGCTAACTAAGAAATGGTACTTCATTTATGCATACATTTTAGAAAAGCAGAAACAAAGAATCTTCCACTGAATATTGACCTTGCTGGCTAAGCGAAGATTGCAAATAGTTTTTGTTATGCTTCTTTTCAAGGGAAGATTGCAGACAGTTCTTATTTTGTTCCTTTTTCAAGGGAAGAATCAAAAGATAAAGCATCTGTGAAGCTACAAACAAGATATAGCCTGAAAAACAAGGCTCGGGGCTTGAATGTAGTCTACCGAGGAAAATTACTAGAAAAGAGAATATAATATGTTGTGTTCAGAATAGCAGGGCAGTTAAGGTTAGTAAGTTTGTTCGACCTGTTACTTCAGAGAAGATGTCTAACACTCAAGCATGAGTACAGAAAACAGGTCCTCTAGAGACTGTCAGTTTACATTGTTTAAGAAAATCAGAATATGATGTGCAGCAATTTGAATTGTTTATCAGTACTGTTAATCAAGACAGCATTTGGATATTGCGAACATTTAATAAAACCTTATTAAATTAACTATAGTGTTTGGAGAATTCATGCTAAACAGTGCACAAGACTTGGTGCATAAGAGAGACTGACACCTACTGAAGCACAAGCTTGGGTAATTAAAACTTTAGTTTCTCAATCTCATTGTATACAGTGTTTTCACCTAATTAAGGTACAGTACTGCATTTTCAAATTTTACACTGGTGCCTAATGTGATCTGCTGTCTGGGGAGAGATATATACTTCTCACAACCCAGCAAGCAGCTGAACTTTTTCACATCCAGTTTCCAGTACAAGCATGTTTTCTTAAGTTCACAGTGGCTGTTTCTACAGCAGAAGTATGACAGCAGCAGCACACCACCCTTTCAGTGAAGGTATTGTTCATTTCCAGACTTGGTTACACTGTGTGTGTTCTACAGAAATCTACAGAATAGTAGTGCTTTGTACAACGTCATGTGTGCTACAGACTATAAAATAACACTGTTTTTGTTAAAGTCCAGCACTCCGCGTTTCGTTCAAACTTCAACAAAAACAGCTGCAGTGAGTAATTTTTTCAAGTACAGTTTTTACTGCAATTTCAAGGTTTCATTAACAGTTTAAAGTGACAGCAACTGTTTCATAACAGACTTTTCAAACAGCATGCCAGTGTTTTTTTCCATAAATAGAGCTGTAACCTCTACAGAATAAGCTGAAAATTATGGCACAACAGTTTCTCTTTAAGACAGCATTAAATTTCACAGCACCAGTGTTTCCTTCAGGAAAGCCTCACACAACTTCAGCAGATCAGTATTATCAGAACATAAAAGACGTCATCTCCAAAGACTTTCATGTTTTCCAGAGTGACATCATAAAGTCAAGAAGCAAGTAAATGGTTAATAAGCTACAGACGACGGCTCACATTCCTTCCAAGCCATAAAGTTATGTAAGACTTTATATGCATCTTTTAGTTAAAGGTTCAACAAAAGTTTAAGTTTTTTTTTTGCATGTAAACATGTCAAGTAATACTGCTACAGTTAAAATGTCGGTAAATTTTTGGTTTAAGTTTAAAAATGTTTTCTTAAAGTTAAAGGTTATTAGTTCAAAGATGTTAAATGCGTCTAAATGAAAAAATTTAAATCACTTAAGCAGACTAATGACTCAGAAGTCAGTATGGTCTCTAGTTTACATAATAATTTCAGTTGTAGTACAGTCTCCCGCACAAATGTTCAGAATGTAATACATACCATTCAAAATACAGCAGTATGTTACAGTATTCATCATACAAATGTCAACCCAGTCAACATACATAACATGCAAGCAATGTCTCCAGTTCACATTACTTCAACTAGTGTTTGCACTGCAGGGAGATAAAAGGAATCAAAGTGCATATTTAAAGTATATTTCAGACAAACTGAAGAACAGACTTCAGTGCTAAGTAAAACATGCATTCCATAGCTATCTGTAAATATCAGAGCATTACTCTATTATTGTTTAAGGTTATTTCATTGTTTATAGACAAATCAATTTTAACTGCACATACAAAAGATGTCTTGTCAGAATTTAAAAGGTCAAAGATTACGGCAGCTAACAGTACAAAGTGTAAATTCTCTGCATATACTGGTTTAGATTTCAGTAAAAAGATATGTGCAAATGTACAGATTTTAAAGAATTGGTTAAGACAGAAACATGCAGATTTATGGGTTAAAGATAAAATAAATTCCAGTTCAGCTGACACAGCTGAAGTGTTCAGAAACACATATTGGGTGTGGTCAGTCAAGGAAAAAGGGTAACCATATGCCTCTATGTTTTGAAGTATATCAGAACTAACAGTCAAATTAATTAGCAGAATAGAGTTTATGATTACAGTTGGCAAAGGATTTTTTTGTATTATTGTTTTGTTTAAGAGCTTTGTATTAAAGTGCTGCAATGCATAAACAATATCGGAATACAGAGAGACAAAATAATGTTTGTTAGTTTACAGAATGTAAAATTTAAAGTCAATGCTACATTGTAAAAGTGACAGCACAGTTAAAAATTCAGATTCTATGTATAAAAGAGTACACTATGTAATCAGTTTGAGATTGTATATGTTTCGTACGGAGATGGCAGTTTGCCAAACATATCAGCTCAGATTACAGCTAGCCTAGCAAACTGAATTAAAGACAGTGTTACCAATGAAAAGTTAAATGACGTCAGGTAAAGAAACGGTTATGGTGAGGCAGTGGGTGGAGTTTCACTCACTTTACAGTATGTTAAAATCTAAGGGTCACGAGACAAAATGTAAAAAGTTCAACAGTTAAAACTGATTGTATATAGGTGCAAAAATGGGGTCTATGTTACATAAATGAACGCTTAAAATGTCAAGTACAATGTTTATGTAATCAAAAACAAAAATGACTGAAAATCAAAACATCGAAAAGTTATATTTGGCCAACACTGTCCCCTTTTCCCCTAGTGACGTACGAGATACCTGAACACTAACCACTAAATCACACCTGTACCATGTCTGTTAGTTCAGTACTTCCGTTACAGTCTACCACGTGTCAACACACACAAAGCACGCTAAATGTGTGAATATAATCATAACAGTGCATCAGTCTACCAATACATTCTACCAAGTGTAAACACACACACAAAGCACCCGGAATGTGAATATGTAATTATGTACAGTGAATCAGTCTACTAAAGTGTCCTAACTGTGCTTGATGGTGAAGCTCAGTACTACGTTACACCTTCAAAAGGACAGCAACTGCACATAGGAAATGTTCTCTACTGTACTCCTGTTTGTGTTGCAGAACATGTTGCAATCTTTTGTACCTGAGAACTGTTTTGCATTTTTTAGGGGACGGAGGACATCCCGATTGTAAATTCAATATGGTTTCATTAATCTTGTTTTGTTCCCTAACTAGTACTGCTAACACTGATGGTATATCACAAATTTACCGCCCTGATAAACATCAGATACGCCTGTGCCAGCCTTCAATGTGATTCTGAGTCCATGGCAGGTTTAGAGCATTTAATTCACTAACGTTCCAGAACTTTATAGGGAACATTGAAGGGAATCTATCAGTACATGACAGTCGGGTAGTCTATTTCTAAATGTGGCCCAACACATAAATGTCAGAAAAGTACAACAGCAACTCCTTCCCTTCATTAGGAAACACATTTGATAAGTCTAAGAAAGCTGGTATCACTTCATCCTCATTGAGAAATGCTAACACAATCAACTTTTTAACACTCATTTGAAATGTAACACACTTTCCATATAAGCTAACTAATCCGGAGCTTTGCAATTTTCTCCAGACAGCCTGCGCAAAATGAAAAAGACAACCCTTTGAAAATACATCTGGAAAATGGTATTTCATACTATGAAGAGCTGCTTTCTCAAAATCAGATAACAGATATTTCACTGACACATGGAGATCAGCTGCAGCCAACAACTCAGATAGACACTGCCACATGAAATTGTAATATTTATAGAACTTTTTCGTCATTAAGCAAAAAAACAATGGCACGCACTTAAGTGTTTCCACCAACTGACAAAAGACCATGAACAGTATAGAGCTGCCTTCACAATCTACCTTTCGTAAGAAACACACCATCCATTAACCACATAGGTGACACGCTTACATCACGCAGATTTTCAACAGTGGAGAATACTAGAACATGTATATTGTTTTGTATGTCAGTCATTCTTTTCTGCACAAAACACCCTTCTTTCAAAGTACATGCACTAGGATTAACAGTATCTAAGGTAGTGAATACAGGAATGTAATTTCTTACACTATGACGATGAACCCTGTTTATTTGCTTCAACATAGATCTTGTTGGAAGTGCAGCTGTATATTCTGTAGATGTAGAAGTGAACACATCGTCTACAAGTAGGGCAGGAGTGTCTCTGCATGTACGAGCACTCTGCCTTAGTTTATCACAAGCTATGTACTTCTCAACCTCACATGCATCTGATGCATCATGGTGCCCTGTATACTTTAATAAGACTTCACCATATATATCTGCCTTTGTCACTGCATGACCTTTACAGCTCTCTTTCAGTTTCAGCTTACAACACCAGTACTTCTTGTCTTTTAATACCTTTTCTAGAATATACAGATACCCATCTATGTGGAGCATGTTTTTTCCTTTCGGAGATTTCACACACTCATAATGCTCTCTACAACACTAGGGGAGAAGTGAGCAGTGTTTGCCATGGTGGAGCGGGTATGCTAAAGCATCACACTTTCTGTTTTACTTGACTTCCATTTATACTGACAGATGCAGGCAACAAAGTAAGTGCCGTAAATGCCCGCTATAGTAGTAAACTGTTTTCCTGGTGTTTACTTCGTGTATGTAGTTTTACATGTGACATTGTTTACTTTTAACTTTATTTAGTGTTCATGTCTCATACATCTACGTAAACAGCACAGTAGCTGATTATAGTTGGCATACTCTAACGTTATCCACGTACTGACGTCAAGGCTGGTATTTTCACTGATGGCTAACTAAAACATTTCAAAACTCTTATTTTCAAGTTACTGAGTGGTCTATTACTTAAATATTTGCTTAAAATGTGTAGAGCATGTTGTACTCGACATTTTAAGCATTCGTTTATGTAACATAGACCCCAAAAATGCACATTGTTACATTATTTTCATTTACAACTGTTAAGTTAAATGCAACTGCTACAGCTAAGACCTTAGAAACTCTGTCCATTTTAGTGGTGAGACAAACAGATTTTAATACTGATTTAGCAGCAGTAAAACAGACTTCACCAATCCCAGCAGTTAATACTGGACCTGGAAACACAAGTGTGTAAAAGCTGGTAGTTAGTTCCAGTTGTTTCCAATAAAGCTAAACAGGTTACTGATTTAAATATTGTTAGCATTTCAAATACAAAGCAGCCCACTATGGTTAATGACTGGGAAAATGATGCAAGTAATGTACAAAGTTCAAGCCCAAAGGATAATCAAAAGTATGCTACAGCTCATGTTAATGTTGTCAGTGACATCCCAGATTTTCAAAATAAAAAGGACGGCAGACATTTCATTACTCATTACAGTTTTCATGCTATCAGAGTTTAAAAGGTCAAAGGTAATTGCAGTCAATAGCAAGCCTTTGGAGTTTGGATTTTTAAATAAAGCCCATCAGCCTGGGAAGAAAATAACAGCAGAATTCTCGTTACATTCTCAGTGTGACAGTACCATTTTAAAAATTACATTATGTCAAAATTAAGTGTTGTGTTAAAATTTAATGTAAAAAAATCAGTTTGTCTACAGACTTGCAAGAGCTTATTAGCAGCAAATGTTTATTTCATACAGAAAAATGTATGTTTATTTTCATGCAGAAAAATGTAAATAAAGTTAGCAGAGCAAGCAATGCTGCCAGTTTACAGTTGTTAAAGCTGCATTTCATGCAGAACCAGTGGCGGCTGGTGGCTTCAAATCAAAGGGGGGGGCTGCAGGAGACAGATGAATGGGTGGGGCCAGTGGGAAGGTGGTTGGCCAGCTAGAAAGGGGTGGGGCTATGCTAAAAACACAAAAACTGGGATTTAAATATGCTGCCCTGGGTGCCAAACTGTCATTATGAGAGTCCAATCAAGACAAAATAAAGTGTAGAAGAAAAAAAATACTTCAATATATTGGCTACACGACAGCTTACTTGATATCTAGATGGAAATTAAAAGATTGTGAGGCATGAAAAAATAAATTACTTTTTAAATTCATTACTGGAATGCCAGTCAAAATCAAGTATAAAAGAACAAGCAGCACTCAGCTCAAATCACTTCTCCTTCATTTTTAATTATAATTTATATTCAGCTTTATAAAAGTACCAAGTAACATGCTGAAAGTAGCAATCTCTGTGATACCCCCACTTGTAAAATGTTTCTTAACCAAAAAAGATCTGCTGCCTGACAACTTGTTTCATAGGGAAAACATGAAGAAAGTAAAAAATGAACAGCAAACAAGAAACAAGTTCAAGATAAATTGCTTAAAGGATTACTGCACAGGTTATGGACCACACATGATAGATTGTAATCCTGTTTAGTTTATGGGTAAAGCTTGCAAAGATTACTGCAAGTGTCCAACAAATGTAATGAGCTTCTGAAAATACTGTAATTGTCATATGGATTTCAATACCTAAGGCTTATACACAATCTAGTTATGTAAATATTCTCTGCATGGCAATGACAAAAAGGCTTAAAATGTTGGTAATTCTTTAGCAGTATGCTTATTAAAGCTTACTTGCATCTTACAATCTCAGACAAGCTTCCTGATGGTCATTAAAGCACTGCTACTTAAACAAAGAGCAACAACAGGCTCTGCAATAACACGCTTTTTCTGAATAAGAAGCATAAATCAACAGTATAAAAATATGACAGAAAACCAGAACATTCTGCAAAATCAAGGACAGAAGAAAAGCCACTGTAGTACTTCTGTCTACCTTGGATGGGAGGATACTCTGCACACTTACACTGCATAACTGCTCCTTGCCTTGCTTGAACACATCCAGAGTCACTATGTGGGGGAGTGGGGTGCAACAAGTATGTCACAATTTGAAATGTCTCTGGTTGATGATGATGGCCCTGACACATCTGTCATGCCTCTCAACCTCAGAGCAAGAAATCTGGACAAAGCCATAAATAAAAGTGGGACAAAGGCCCAAAAATAAGGACAATTTTTAAATATTGCTTTTATAAACTTAGCAAGATAATAGAATAGCAGGTCTTGCATTACTATGAATTTTCTGAAGGGTATGAAATCTGAAACTCAAATGTCTGTCATTACTTTCTAACATCAATCTTTAATGATTTGCCACTAATTTGCCAGAAAACCACAATTTTATGAAAACCGGAGAAAAAATGTGATGCAAAAATATAAAATAGTCACACAATACAGCTGAGAGCCTGTCAAAGACTGCACACTTTTTTAATATTAGTACTGTTAACTTGAGCAGCTGACAAAATAAAAGAATCTACATGTATTTCTGAAATTAAAAGTAATATATTACTCTGTTCATTACAATTATTTATTAATTGTAAATCCTCCACGTTTTCTTCCAAATTTGTGATTTTGCGGAGGGATTATTAGGGGGAAAGCAACATTTTGAGCTAAAATCAGGGACAATTGAGAGGTTTGGATACACCTAATTCTATAAAGCGATTTATGTGCTCATACCTCTCAACCTCTTAACGCAGGAAAGAACATACAAACAGTACTAAAATTGTTCTTGTATAAACTTAGACAGTTGACAGAATAACAGGTCTTGCTTTAGCATGCATTTTTCTGAAGGGTATGAAGTCTGAAACTCAACGTCTGTCATTATTTAGTGACTTCATTCCTAAATGATTTGCCAGAAAACCACAAATCTTATGAGGAACAAACCAAAAATAAGAAGCAATAATCTGGCCAGTTAAGAGGTATAGTTCAGCCGGGGCTGAGTTTGCCACCCTTTCCCCCTCACAAAAACATGCTCGAATGGGGCTTCCCCCCTGCAACTTTTCCAATGCCCCATTACTTGGCTATTTCACCCCATCTACCATAAACACTGTAATGTGCATACTGCTTTACTTCTACAATGATTTGGATTTCATTTAAAAGTTTTATTTTACATTTTACAGCACAAACACTAATAGACATCTGCTAAACAAAGCAATGCAGTTTCACAATGAAAATAGACTTAGCATTAAACCTCTCTGCCCTTGAAACTCACATTCATTTGAAACAGCATCAAAACCCACATTCAAAGAGAATACATTTGGTCAGTAGCAGATAAAGATTAACTTTGGGCTGTTTTCAAATCATAGGCCCCTTGCACAGGAAACATACATGTGTTCTTTGATACACCTTCCTGACTGTATTACATTATATTCCTTGTATAATACAGTACAGTTGTTAGCATTTTAAATTTATTTTTTTGAACATTTTTCCAGTACACAATGAAACAAAATGCATTCACCAATAATGACAAAACTGCTCAATTCATAACATTTCCATCATAAAAGTCTACTTAAACTTTTACAATCCACCAGTATCAGTAAATATGCACAATCTCTGCAGAAGTAAATCATCTAAATAATTCCACAATAAAGATATCTCCCACTAATGAAGAGTTTGCTGCTAGCACACAACTTTATATTTCATTGTTTCAACTACAAATAAAGTGCCTGTTGCTCTTGAGGAATAAATTACCTATACTACATTAAAAAAATGATAAGCTAGTAATATTGCAATAGGGAATGGATGGCAAACTGATAACAGGTTCATTGTTACTAGGTATCTCCGCCAAAGAGGACATTATTAGAACTGCAACATCCACCCCCTTTAAAAGTACAATACAGTACAGTATCAGTAATGCATCTATATACCATGGGAGTAGAACCCACAGTCTTCTGCATCAATAGCAAGTACAGTACCTGTTGTGCTATTGACAACACAAGCAGACACAGGATAAGCAGCACTAAACTTCTCTTCATGCTCTCAGTTCCTTGTAAAATGCACTCAACACTCAACTGTCTCTCTCAACTTTGAAGCACAAGAAATCTGGAAAAAGTCAAAATGTATTGGGGGGGGACAAAAGCCCCAAAACTAGGGACACATTTTAAACATTGCTTGCATAATCTTGGAAAGTTGCTAGAATAAAATGCTGTGCTACCACCATATATTTCACTGCCATGTCTTGAACCCAGGACCTGTGCACTACAGTCAGAGCAACATACCACTTTGCCAAATCAGCTACTTCTTAAAAGACAGGTAGACTGAAACTTAAATGGCTATCCTACAGTGAATTCAGTTCTCACCATAGCTCTAAACGTCTTAGCACAAAACACCTAGACAAAGCCAATAATGGGGGAATACAGCCCCCAAACATATTCAGTGAATTCAGTTCTCACCATAACTCCCAACTTGTTAGCACAAAAAAAATCTGCACAAAGCCAATAATGGGGGCATATAGCCCCAAACATAGGAACAAATTTCAAATATTGATCTTATAAACAGAAAATTGCTTGAATAAAAGGCTTTGTGTTACCATGTACTTTCTGAAGAACATGAAGTCTGAAATTCAAATGCCTGTCATTATTTAGTGAATTCAAAATCCAGAAAAAAACACAGATTTTAAGTGGTGGGTAGGGAATTCAAGCTCTTGCTACCTACTCCCAAGGTACAGGGTTTGAACAATTTCACAAGTGGTGGTGGGTAGGGAATTCAAGCTCTTGCTACCTACTCCCAAGGTACAGGGTTTGCGTCTAGCCACCTGGTATATTTCCTGACTTCTTTCTAGCTACTGGGGCATTTTACTTATACACACACACACACACACACACACACACACACACACACACACTTAGGGTCCCAAAACAGACCCAGAATCATATTATAAAATGTGGCAACTTTGCAGTGTTTAGCTGTGATGTAGCGCAGAAAGAGTGCATTAAACTAGATGGTGTAGCAGCTGTATAAAGCAACAGCCAAGGACTGAAATACACTACTTGTTAAAATATACAGGAAGCAGCAGAAAGCAGGGTTCCCATAACCTAAGGCTGTTAGTAATGTTAAACAAGTGCAAACAGCCTAGTTTTTTTTTAATTACGTAAGTATTACATAAGTAGTAGTTTGCCTTGTTAGTTTATTTTTGGTTGAAGCAGCAGCTGTTGTTTGTCCTGATTGCTGGGGGGTAAGGGTGGAGAGGTGGGGGATACAAGGAAGCCAAATGAAAGGTTTGAAGGTAAAAACAGTTGTGGACCTACTAGAAAAGGCAAAGAAAGGGTTGAAAGTCACGTGGTATTAGGACCTCCAGAAGGAGGAAAGGCAGTGAGATCACAAGGGTAGGAAAAAAGGGAGCAATAAAAAATAGACAGTGAGTGACTTTTTAATAATTTCTACCAGGAAAGGCAGAAAACACTACAATCATTAAAGATGTATCTATAGTACCATTGAACAACTTATAGCAATGTGAAGCAGTCCAAGTATGTGCAAGAATCAACTACATACAACTGAGCAGTATTGTAACAAACCTTTGATGCATAAAAATATCATTGAAATATTGCTTGTTATAGCAGAAATGTAAACTAAAAACTAAAATAATAATACAGTATTAAACTGTTGCAAGAGTAAACCATGTGACCACTTCAAGTTCAGCAAACTAAGTACGTAATCATAACAAACAAGAGTCAACACTGTTCTATGCAGAAAAAATAGGAGTACAAATGCAGTAAATACAATAAACAACTGCTAACACACACACACACACACACACACACACACACACACACACACACACACACACACACACACACACACACCCTTTCGTTAGTATAAATAAGTTCCTGGAAAGAGTTTCCAGCTTTGTTAATGCCAGGCAAGCTCTAGTTTCAAAACCAAAAGTCCTGCAAGAGCCAAAGTCCTGTCCTTCCCGCAAGAGCAGGCTCCAGCCTGCAGACATTGCAGTCTGATCCCCTTCCAGTTTATGCAGTTGTAACTGCACAGTCTTCTGGAATCTTTGCTGTTGCAGGCTGTCTTTGTAATCCGGACTGTCTTACCAGCAGTCCAGATTCTGTGCACATGTGCCGGGCTGGTTCAGTAGCAGTCCAGACTCAGGGAAATGTTGTGAGTGCACATACGCGAGTTTCGGACTCTGGAAATGCTGCGAGTGCTCATGTGCGAATTCTGGGACTCGCGTTTGTTTTTTATTTCTTTTTTCTTTTTTTATTTATTTATTTTGTACATCTGAGGGGGCTGCAGTCCTGCAGCCCAATAGCACGAGCCGCCCCTGTGCAGAACATGTAAATAAAGTCAGGGCAATAAGCAATGCTATGTTATTTTAAGGACCTGATACAAAATACAATCAAACAAGAAATGAAAAGAAGAGGTTTAAAAGGCCTAACTATAAAGAGGACACTTGAGCATTAAAGCAGGCCTTCCTTTACTTCATCAGCGACTGGAACAATGCAGAGCAAAATTTGGCAAAGAACTGTGGAACAGAAATTGACTGTCTATGTGTTTCAGTTGTTTCAGTTAATCTTCAATGCTTAAAGCAAGTATGCATGTTTTTAGACAAAAGTTCTCATGTTTTAGTAGTAGTTTTCAGTCTGTGTTCAAATGGATTTCAGTTTATTTGTGTTCAGATAACACTGTTAAAATGTTCTCATGTTTCAGACAACTGTATTAGTTAGAATATAACATGCACCAGTTTCAGTTATGCTTTTATTATTTTAGTTTTCAAAATATACACAGCTATTTTTAAATGTTCAGTATATGCTAATGTAAATATCAGTCAAGTTTCAGAATATAGCATTCATATTCAGCTATGTGTTCAGTCAAATCTGAAACACTTCACATTATTTAGTCATTAGTTAAGGGTAAAGTGACAGACTTATTTGTTTCAGTCATTAGTTAAGGGTAAAGTAACAAAATTATTTTTTACAGGCTTATTATTTAAATAATAGGTAGTGATAGTTATTCAATGCACTCAAGGCATAACAGGACAGGCCTAACATGTTAATTCGTTTACAGATTATAGTGCACTTTACATTAGTCAGGAATTAAGGACACAAACAATGCAAAGGTATAGACTTAAAATACAGAATGTATAGGTTTTAGTAAACTATTACAGCTCATATACATTCATAAAAGTTAAAAAGGTAAGTAGGGTTATAAAACAAATTTAAATAAAATGTATAGACACAAGTTAACACAGAATATGGTAATTATGCTTCAAGACCATTTATAAAATTATCTTTTTAGTGCAGATTTCAATTAGTCTTCAGACAACAGCCATCATGCTTGATAAGCTATACAATATGTGGCAGGAAAAGCTGACAAGAGGGGATTTCCTCTATATCCAATGCAGTAAAAGAAATTTAAGGTAAAAGGTATAACAAAGGTGAGCCAAGTGGGCTCAACAGTTGAGGCAAATCTGGCATAGATCCAAGACATGCAGGGAAATGCTAATAAAAGGGCACAATGCAAAGTTGCCAGTCCAGTAAGACTGTATGTGTACAAAACAGAACAAGGGGCACTTTTGCCATACATGCCAACATTATTGGCTAAGCAGGTAAAGTACAACCATCAGCTACTAAGTTATATAGGATTTTCATGAATTTTGGCCTATCATAAAGTATAAGTTTTAAAAACCTCAGTTGCAGAGAGTGCCAGTTTCAGAAAGCATGGTACAGTATACAAATACATTTTGTAGGACCTCTTCCTCCAGCAAAAAGGGGTTAAATAATGTACAAGTTTTAAATATATCACTCACTTGAATACTCTAAAGACTATAAATCTAGGTAATATGAAATGAAATCATAAAGTTAAGAGATTTCAATCCAAACAGGCCATAAATGCTCAAGTGACACCTAGTGGTCAAATTTAAATTTGCAAGTTTATTCAAATCATAAAGTTAAAAGACTTCAATCCAAACAGGGCATAAATGCTCAAGTGACACCTAGTGGTCAAAATTAAAATTGCAGGTTTACCAAATCTTTTTTTATTTTATTTTCAGATTACAAGTCAAGTAGCATAAAAGCTAAATACAGTAGTTAGCAATATAAATGAAAGGTAACTACAGAAGTAGGTCTCTACAGACTTTCATCAGGGACCTCAGGGCCAACTGTTACATCAGGGTTTTTCATTGTACAGTAGTTATTAGGCATTAGACAGGCATAAAGAATAAAACAGGCTTAGAAATGATGTTTCATTTATGCATTTTAGAAAAGCAGAAACAAAGAATCTTTCACTGAATGTTGACTTTGCTAACTAAGAAATGGTATTTCATTTATGCAAACATTTTAGAAAAGCAGAAACAAAGAATCTTACACTGAATATTGACCTTGCTGGCTAAGCGAAGATTGCAAATAGTTCTTGTTATGTTCCTTTTCAAGGGAAGATTGCAGACCATTTTGTTTCTTTCTCAAGGGAAGAATAAAAGGATAAGGCATCTGTGAAGCTACAAAACAAGATATAGCCTGAAAAACAAGGCTAGGGGCGTGAATGTAGTCTACAGAGGAAAATTACTAGAAAAGAGAATATAATATATTATGTTCAGAATAGCAAGGCAGTTAAGGTCAGTAAGTTTGTTCGACCTGTTACTTCAAAGAAGATGTCTAACATTCAAGCATTAGTACAGAAAACAGGTAATCTAGAGACTATGTCAGTTTACGTTGTTTAGGACAATCAGAATATGATGTGTAGCAATTTGAATTGTTTATCAGTACTGTTAATGAAGACAGTATTCGAATATTGTGAACATTTAATAAAACCTTATTAAATGAACTACAGTGTTTGGAGACTTCATGTTAAACAGTGCACAAGACTTGGTTCATAAGGGAGAGACTGACACCTATTGAAGCACGAGCTTGGGAAATTAAGACTTTCATTTCTCAGTCTCATTGTGTACAGTGTTTCCAGCTAATTAAGATACAGTATTGCATTTTCAAATTTTACACTACTAACCTCTGATAGGAGATTTTCCTTTAATCAGATCTGTCAAAGGAAAGGCAATAATTGCAAATTTAGGTACAAATGTTCTATTGCATTCAGCTGTCTATTTAGCTATTTTTAGTGGAGGATACAGGCCAGTTTTTACAGCCTCTTATTTTTTTGTATTTGTGGTTTTACCACCACTCTTCTTATAATATATACCAACTATCTGGCTTCTATGATGCCCTATTTAGTTTTTCATAGCATTCTCAGTCAACCCTGCCAGTCTTAAAGATTCTTCCACAGCTGATACTCTTGTTAACTGAGAGACTCAGTTCTCTGAATGGATGACCTCATTATCAAAATATGTAGCCACATATTACAAGCGAGTGGCTTCAGCATTTTATCCATCAATCTCTAAAAGGTAGCTGGAGCTCTACATAGGCCAAATGGTGGCACTGTGTTATTGAAATAAACCTTCGGGGGTCCCAAATGTTGCTTTTTTTTTTTTTAGCAAAGGGCGAAACAGTATCTGCCAATAGCCTTTTGACGAGCCTAATGCTGTTAAGTATCTTCCTTTTACTAGGTTCTCTAGCAGTTTCTATATTCTATATTCAGTCTTCTAAAGTTTTTTTATAAAAACTGATAATTCCATCAGGTTTAGTAACAGTACTGGGCTTCTCCGTTCCCTCTGTCACTTTTCTATTATTTCTGTTTTGGGCTTCTACTTTTACTAATGTTTAAGGTTTCAGTCTAACCACTTCAAGTGTTGTCTCTGTGTTATATTCTATCAGCTTAGTTTTCACAGGCATTTCTGCAAGTGCTTCTTTACTATAGGCATGACAGATTTGGTTTAATCTTGTAAACTAATAAAATGTTCAACTATGCTTTTAAAGGGTGTCTTTCTCATCTTTAGAAATCTCTTTAGTAATATTGAGTAACCCTCCAGGACACCAGCAATACTAGAATTCATATGGGGAAGACCCAGCTGAAGCTTGTGCCATCTCTTAATGCAAACAGCAAGAAGGATAACAACTGGTCCCAGTGCTTACAGTCTAAGTCAATTACCTCTTTTATCATGAATTTCAGTATTTTTTTAACCTCCTGACTAACCACATGTTTCAGACCATTTACTGAAGTTTTAACTACTCAATATTAAATCAGTGGCACAAGTCATGCAAAACCCTTGATGAAGAGACCATGCCTTGGCCAGTAAGTTTTAATTTAAGGATACCCACTCTAAAGAAAAAAACAGCATCATGCCCACTGTACAGACTTGTAGCTCATTATCCACAAGCTAGCTATAAATCATTTTCTTCAGACTTCTCATTTGGTAGTAAAATGAGGCTGTGCGGTGTCAAATGTCTTAGCAAGATCCAAGTAGGCTGAATGGAGTGATATTCCCTAATCAAGTGACCTCCTCAAAGAAGGTGTGACCAGGTTTAGTAGGCTTGATCTACTGTTCTAAAACTCAAACTAGTATAAGTCAAGGAGCAGTGTGACAGCCTTCTGAACTAGTTTGGTGAAGTATCCTTTCCATAAACTTGCAGATGACGCTGGTAACGCTGACAGGTCTCTACAGGTCCCTGGATCAGCTGTAATACTGGATTTACTTTATGGACAGGGACTACAACTTTCTATTATGTTTTGGAAATGAAGCCAATTATGAGACTTCTGTAAACAGGAAAGTAGCCCTGGATGTTGTCTGGGTCCACAAACCTGAGTTTTTAACCTTGGATAGGACCAAACTAATTTGGCTCTGAATGATATATGGAAGTTTGTATCTTGCTATCTTATTGGGTTTGCTAAGAGTAATCTACATGCAGTACTACTGTTCTTGTTTTTGCTTTGTTCAAACTATTGATACACTGCAATGTCTTTCGGCTTTTCCCCGTTAGGGGTCACCACAGCAGATCACTAGTCCGCACATTGATTGGCAGTGAAGTTTTTATGGTGTCAAGTTGCCAGCCCGGCACCCAACTTTCACAGAAGGCACTCATGCATGCACACACACACGCACCTACCTACCTTTATGTCTTTAAAACTCACTGGACCACAGGGAGGACATGCAGACTCCACACAGAAGGTAAAGATCAAAATTCAATTTTAACTCCATAAATGTCAATTAATTTATTGTTTGCTCTCTGTTAATACACCTGCTTTCATCTCTTTCATAATGCCCTCTATCTGCCTACTTACTTTGCTAGCCCTCTTCCACTTAAGTTTTTTTTGTTCTGCATTCACCATTTTCACAGTGACCCCTGCCTGTCTGCTTATTGGCTGGCCATCAAAATTCCAGAACTTTGTATCAAAAGTAAAACATAGGTAGCAAATAGTTTATGAGTGACTGAAATAGTGATGTCTATGGTGAGGGGTTACATTTGGAATTTTAGATTTCAAAATCATTTCAGATATAGTACTTGTTAAGCAGTTGAGCCCTTGAATTTTTCACATAAAACTCTAAATTTCTTGCCTTTAAAATCCGAGACCAACCTAAAGATAAACAAAGGTTCTCAAATATAGCTAAATGTTTAAATAATATTGCATTTGTTCCATCTGTAGCCATGCAATGTGCATTTAAAAATCTGGACAGGCATACATTTATTGCAACTTCAACTATTATCTAAAATTAAGTTACTATTTTCTAAATACAGTTTATTCATAAGTTACAACACTAAATTGCTGGATAGATGGAGGCTTACAATGTGTGCACTGTGATACCTTGGGCGATTTTCATTACAAATGGTTTAATTATGTAATAAGATAGTGCTTCACAAGGAAACCATTTAATTCACTTGCTTTATTTTTATAAGTTAGTTTTTAGAGTCTACTTGAAAGCTTTGTTTATTGTGACAGTATAAGAACAGTTTCTGCAGAGACATCACAATATTAGTCACTGGTGTAATGTGTGAGTAGCAGGAAGTAATCAGTGTTGATCGGGAAAGTGTAGTAAGATAGTATGGTATTTGCCAATACATAAGACCCAGTCAGACAGGAGTCACAGTTTTCAAAAATGAACAGCTATTACCACAAACCAGTGAGCCAAAATGAAAGTAAAGGAACAAGACAGAACAATAAGCAGTACAACTACAAAATAAGCAATCTATACTGAACTGCTTTTTAAGTTCAGCAGCTGGTCATCTACAGAGCTTATGGCATGGAGATGTAAAAGTGCTGACTGTGAAACAATAGCTGCTCTTGGAAACACATCTGTAGTACAGCCCAGCTTTAAAAAGTAACACACATGCAAAACAGTGACTTACATCTAAATGACAAAATGTCATCCTTAGGGTTGAAACTAGCACAGGGGCCTGGTGGTGGCCATAAGCATTAGAAAAAAAAATCTCTCACCCTTAACATGTCCCCATTTACTGACTCAGCTACTGTTCTGTTTTACTATTCAGCTGATGTGCCTCTCTGTCAATGGCTTAATGTACAGCCAATGCGAAAGCAGCTCTTCCTGGAGAGTTCAAAGCATGGTATACATGCATTTCTCTAAGAATAGTAGGTGTGCACAGGTGCTCTCTGAATCTTCCTCCTGCGATATTGTACATAGGCTCACAATTTTCTGCAGCATTGCACATGGGTGCTCTCTGAATCTTCCTCCTGTGATACTGTACATAGGCTCACAATTTTCTGCAGCATTGCACATGGGTGCTCTCTGAATCTTCCTCCTGTGATACTGTACATAGGCTCACAATTTTCCACAGCACTGCAGACAGACACACTCTGAATCTTTATCCTGCAGTATTGCATAGACTTGCAATCTTCCCCAGTATTGTACATAAGGTCTCTGAATCTTACTTTTTCCCTGCGGTATACATAGGCTCTCTGAATCCACCACAGTCTTGCACATAAGCTCTTTGAATCTTCCTCCGTCCCAGTGGTAGTACCTTTAGAAGAGAGAGACAGCGTGGCTGCACTATGGAAAAGCACCTGCCACTGTATTTGTGTGTGTGTGTATATATATATATATATATATATATATATATATATATGTGTGTGTGTGTGTGTGTGTGTTCAATACTGAGAGACCACTAAGGATCAATGCCAGTTAGCACAGCACCACAGTCTGGTAAGTCACTAAGGGATCAACAGCATTTTTTTCATTAAGAAAATCATGTTCCATTCTGGTCACAAATAGAACATTATGTTTCTTTTTAGAGTGTTGTCTGGTTAAGTTACTTGCTCAGAGTCATACAGTAGGCGGGGACAACTCAGGAACATTTTTCAGTACATGGAGGTAAAAATAGTGAATCCATGTACCCTTGACTACAGGTAGCTCATTAAGATCTTGGAGTCTTGATCTCTGCACCAACTGGCAGACTTTCATCGACTTCTTCATCTTCTGATAAATTACTGAGAATTATAGTCAGTAACACCAGGGTTTCATAGTTCTCCAGACAATACCTGTGGATGCAAAAGATATTGTTCTGTTAACCTTTTAAGTGAATTAAAGTTATCTGGCATTTAAGGCTCTGAGCTGTTACTGAACTGCTCTCTGCAATCAAAATTAGAGAATTTGAATCCTTCCACCTGCACTTGCCTACTCTACACCTTTGAGCTGCTTACTCAGAAAGTGCTCCTAGACTGCCACTGAAAATGTATAATATATAAAATGTGGCCCTTGTTGAGCCTTTGCCCCCCAGTACTTTTAGCTTTGATCAGAATTCTTGGCCAAAGAACTTTGTTCCTTGTAAAATTTGTGGCTTCCTGGCAAATTGTTCTGGACTGCAGTTACTAAATAATGACATGCATGTGACTTTTCACACTTTAGATCCTCAAAAATGCATGATAATGCAAAGCTTGTTATTCTAGCAACTTTCTAAGTATAGAAGAAAAATATTTAAATCCTGCTCTTGATTTTTGGGTGTATGTCCCTGATTCTGGAGCTAAGAGGTTGGGAGGGCAAAGCTATGCAATAAGTTGCACTGTATGGTTCTCACAGCAGTGAGCTAAAATACACTGCTCATTCATTTAATCACAAACACCTGAGTGTATGCAGTCATATATATGGGGCTGTAAATGGTCCTGTGTGTGAATACTTCCAGCATCCCAGAATAGTTATGGTGTAAGGGAAGGACCAGTTGTAGTAAACATGAAAAGCATCAGAATAAACTGGACATCAAGAAATCTACAAGTTTGAAGTTATGAATGCAGGTTTAATTTAACTTGTTTTTTGTAGGCACACTGCTGTGAAACATTGTTTTGGGCTACAGCAATTTGTCTGGTACATGGTGCAGATGAATAAAGCTATGAGCTGTTAAACTACTTACTGTAATGCAGAGTTTGATTCCCCTTAGCCTTCATTTGTCTACTGTGTGACTCTAGCTACATCACTTCACAAGGCACTGTACCCTGGCTGTCCCTGAAAAGAGGCTGATGTGTCCAGTGGACTGTACCATGCTGCTACCAAGTGCTTAACATTTGCTTTTGAACTCCTGCACCCTTTGCATGGTTGTTAATTAGTGTTTCATTGTATGGAATTTGACTACAAACTCTGTCATGTCTTTTGCAGTTTAATGGGTTATCAGAAACATTTTCAATAAATATGAGTTTCAAGAGAACATTACTGTTGCTTATGCTGTTTTCAATGTGAAAGTTTTTTTTATTCATCAAAAGTCTACTTGTGTTTTTGCTGTAGAATTTTTAATACACCTTTTAAATTAAAATCCAAATACCTATGATCATCGAAAAATTATCAAGAAAAAAGTATGCATACTTCTAGATTTGAACAGTATTTTATAGTACTTTGGGAGAGACAGCCAAGTAATGGAATACTGATAAGGCTGGGTGGGTGGGGGCCCAGTGCATTACTCTGCCTAGGGCCGCATTTGACCATGATCTGGCTCTGGTCATCCTATGGACTACAGGTAGACAAACAACAAATGCAACTGTCTCTGCTAGGAAACAGAGATATTGTAGCACATCTACAAGTCACAATTAGATGATTAATCGGGTCTATATTATAAGATTGACATTTGAGAACATCGAACAACACATGGTTGACACCATATGGTCAATGTCTTCAAACATCGACCTTATAAAAAGACAAAAAAAAAAAAGTACCCTAACAGGTTTAAGTGGGGGTTTAAGCCCCCCCTGCGCCCCCCACTACTTAAATATACCAACTCTGAGACCACACTACATTGGGGAGATTTCCGTTTACATGCTCAAGATTCTGAGCGTTCGATATTCTCGTGTCGACAATGTCAGATTCGACATTGTTGGCTTTCGAGAATATAATATAGACCCGATTAAACAGTGATCATGATGTGTCAACACATCCACACATCTATGAATTGTGAGATGACCCGCTTTATACACAAATACAATGCAACAGACAACTTATGTTATATATAGTCATGTAATGTAACAGATAATATGTTACACATATGTGATGTAGCAAAGGCAATGGGTTATAAGCACACATACGTAACGTGACAGATGCTGTATTATACATACATAAGTAATGTAATAGACAAGCGTAATACAGCAGATGACATGTTATGCACATATATAATGTATGAGATGACCTACATACTACACTCAGATATAAAGCAGCAGATGACCTGTGCTGCAAACATGTACACAAATGTAACAGATGGCCTGTTTTACATATACATATATGCAATATATCAGATGACCTGAGTCACACCCATAGACAGACAGACACACAATGTAACAGATAGCCTGTGTTACATCAGTGACCCAAGATGGTGGCTACATCATATATCTGATGTGCAAAGACAGAGTATAATGAAATGTTGTCAAAAATTAAGTTGTACCGTATTACTGATTCAATCCATAACAGCAGATTCTGAAGGATGTCAAATCAGTAATTGTTAAGAAAAAGACAAAGACTGGCTGACATGGAATGACAATAAAGTGGCCTTATTTTGTATTCCATGGGTACTTTTCTCTGAAGACAGAAATAAGAAATCATTACATATATTTGTACAAAAAAAGATGTTTTCACTCTAAGAACTGTCACCAATGCTGTAAAACTTCCCAAACATCAACACAGTTAATGGCAGTGGTTAAACCTCTAGCAGTCTTAACAGGGAAAGGAAAATTATCTAAGTTTCAAGAACAAATTCATTCAGAAGCTAAAAAGAGTAAAGACTTGCTTTACATACTTTTGGGCAGTATTTTACTTCTAGCATCAAGAAACTTAGCAATCACAGGCTCCAGTTCAAAAACTGGAAAAACATAGAAAGTACAGTTGTGTACACTTACCAGAAATGTAGACATTCAAGTGTATTTACTGTTGCAGTCATCACATTTGGGTTATCCCTGTCAGGGTAGCCCTCGGCTGGCCTGACTACCAGAGACTTAGTATTTCTGCGTCGGTTGCTGACGCTTGAGGACTGATGTCAGGTCGTCAGTGGTATAAAGGAAGGCATCCAACAGCATTACATCCGTTTTTCTTGCCCTAACCTGTTAGAAGCCCCCAAAGTAGGAGGCCAGGCTCTGGTGGTAGAACCCCACCAGTGGAAAATAAATACTAACATGTCCCTTGTAAGCGAAGGAGAACAACAAGGAAAAGAAAAAAAGAGAAAGGGGGATGGATTGAGGGAAACCAGGACTGCAACAGTGAATACACTCGAACATCTGCATTTATGGTAAGTGTACACAACTGTACTATGTTCTTCGTGTTTCATTGTTGCAGTCATCACATTTGGGTAGATTCCCAAAGCTGAGGAAATGGGTGGAGGCAGTCCAGGAAGCTAGGGGTTGGCTAGCATGCCCCACAAGACTGCAGAGGCAAACCTTGCCCTGTATTTGGAGAAGGGAGGCAGGTGGTAATACTTGGTAAAAGTATGAACAGATGTCCAGGTGGCAGCCACCAGGATGTCCCTAGTGGGGACTCCTCTGAGGAAAGCTACACAGGTGGAAGCTGCTCTGGTGGAGTGGGTCCTGATCCCCTTGGGGGGGAGGCTTGCCATGCTGTTTGTAGCAAAAATGGATGCAGTGTGCTATCCATTTGGAAACGGTTTGCTTGGAGATGGCTTTGCCTTCTGCCCCTGAACCAAAGCTAACCAGCAATTGATCAGACTTTCTGAAGGGTTTAGTCCTGTCCAGATAGTATCTGAGCTGTCTGTACACATGTAGAGAGTGCAGAATCCTTTCCCTTTGTTTTGGGGTTAGGAAAGAAAGTGGGTAAATGGATGGATTGGTTGAGAGCCACACTGGACACCACAACTTGGGCATGAAGGATGGATTAGATCTGAGGGATACCCTGTCTGCATGGAAGATGATGAAGGGTTCCACAGCCATGAGTAGTTGCAGCTCAGAGACTCTTCTGGCTGAAGTGATGACCAGGAGGAAGGCCGTCTTTGAGGATAGAAATTTTAGCTCTACAGAAGAAGCTGGTTCGAAAGGGGGCAGAGGAGCTTTTCCAAGACAAAGTTAAGGTCCAAAGCTGGTGTTGGTGCCCTTCTGGGGGGCCTCAAGTTGCTAGCCCCTTTGAGGAACTGTCTAATCAGAGGGTGTGCAAAAAGAGGCTGCTCAGTGGGAAAATGAGCAGAATTAGCAGAGGCATGAATTTTTATAGAGGAGAAAGAGACCACTGTGTAGTAGGTCAGCTAAGTAATCCAGGATAAGAGGGATGGAGGGCTGTGATGTATTGGCCACCTTAGCCTGGATCCAGGTGCAGAAAGTTTTCCATTTATCTGCATAAGACTTTCTGGTGTTAGGGCGTCTGGCCTCTCGGATAATATACAGAACCTGTTTACTGAGGATGGCAGATTAGTCAGGGATTAGGGTATAAGCCAAGCTGCCAATCTGAGTGTCTGCAATTGGTGGTTCATGAATTCCCCTTCCCTCTGGGTTAGGAGGTTTGGAATCTGAAGAAGATTCCATGGAGGCAGCGGGGACAGGCTATGTAGCAAGGGGTACCAGTGCTGTCTGGGCCAGTCTGGAGCTATGAGAAAGGTCCGTGGTTTTTCCTCCCTTATTTTGAGCAGTACCATGGGAATGAGAGGTAGGGGAGGAAAGGCATAGACCGCGAGGTTTACCCAGGGGAAGGACAGGGCATCCACTTTCCAAGCCATGCAGTGATGCTCCCTGGTGCAGAATTTGCTGAGTTGATGGTTAGTGTGGGAGGTAAAGAGGTTGACCTCTGGGGTTCCCCATTTCTGAGTTATTAGGAAGAAAGTGGTTCTGTTGAGCTGCCACTCATGGGGGTCCAAGAGCTTTCTGCTTAATTGGTCTGCCAGGTAGTTGAGAGAGCCTGTCAGGTATTGTGCTAACAGGTGTATTTGCATCTAAGAGGCTGTGAACCAGAGGGTCATGGCCAGCCTGCAAAGCGGGTAGGAGCCCATCCCTGCTTGTTGATGTACCACATCACAGTGGTGTTATTTGTTTTGATCAGGAGAACCCCTGGAGAGAGAAAGGGTTTGAAAGCTATCAAGGCCTGCTGCACAGCCATCGTCTCTTTTTGACTGATGAGCAGGGGGAGTTGCTGGGGCTTCCATTGGCCCTGTATGCACCTGCTGTCCAGGTGTGCACCCCAAGCATAGTCTGATGCATCTGTGGTGAGGGTCTGGGTGGCGGGGTGTGGGGAGAAGGGCAGTCCTTGTTGTGGGCACTGGCTATTGCCCACCAAAGAAATTCCTTCCTCAGGCAAGGAACAATAGGCAGAAGAGTTTCCAGATCTTGAGAGTGTTGACAGCAAAGGCTCTTCAGGTACCACTGAAGTTTCTTCATATGCAGTCTGGAATACGGAATGAGTAGTATGCAAGAAGCCATGAACCCCACGGCTTGTAGGATTTTCCTTGCAGAAAGCTGGGGCCTGGTGCCCAGTTGAGAGAAGTAAGCAGATAGAAAAATTTGTTTCTCTGGTGTAAGCCATGCCATCTGGGATGCTGTGTCCAAACTTGCTCCCAGGAGGATTATCCTTTTGGTGGGTACCTGTTTGGATTTCTTTCCGTTGATTGTGTACCCTAGGGAGGTCAGTAGGTCCTTTACAAAGGCCAAGTCTTTGAGCAGCTTTTCCTGGCTGTCTGCTTGAATAAGGCAGTCATCTAAGTACGGGTAAATTTGAATATTTCTTTGTCTGCAAAAGGCAATGGCCAGAGACAGACATTTTGTGAAAACTCTGGGAACAGTAGATAAGCCAAAGGGAAGCGCAGAGAACTGAAAGTGTTGAGATCCTGCCCTGAAGTGGAGATATTTTCTCCAGGACTCCCTGATAGGAATGTGGAGGTAGGCCTCTTTTAGGTCCAGGGTGGCAAGCCAGGCATCCTTGGAGAGCATGGGTAGCAGCTGCTGAAAGGTGAGCATTTTGAATTTTGGGATCACCAGAGAGGAGTTTAGAATGGAGAGATTGAGGATGGGGCACCAGGTGCCCTCTTTTCTGGGCACCAGAAAAAGTCTGGAGTAGAAGCCTTGGCATATCTGCTCTGCAGGAACGTGTTCTACTGCCCCCAAGGAGAGCAGGGAATGGATTTGATTTTGAGCCTCTGTCCACTGATTTGGTGGTAGATCTGGGAACCCTTTTGGGGTTGGAAGGGTATGGAAGGAGAATTTGTACCACTGAGACACAATGTTTAGAACCCGTTGGTCCTCGGTAATGGTGGCCCAGGTGCTTGAGTGAAAGAAGAGTTTTCCTCCTAGGGGTATGTGAAGGTAGGCAGAGGTGAGGTTGGGAAGGGGCGAGTCATTGTGAGTTCTTACCACAAGGGGGTGACTTAGAACTCCCTGGTTTTGAAGTGGAGGCAGTCCACTGCTTAGATCTCTGCAACCCCTGGGGCTGCTGTCTAGGGGGTCTGTTGCCACGGGGCCTAGGCTGGCCATATCTACTTGGAGCAGGAAAGGACCAGTGCTTGGAGGGAAAATGCCTGCTGAACCTAGGGGGCTGGACATGAAAGAAATCTTTAACAGTCTGCATAGATTTTGCTTTTTCTTCCATCTTTTTTAAGACCTTTTCTGCTTTAATGCCAAATAAGTTATCTTTGTGCAAGGGTGCATCCAAGAATTTTGATTTGACATGGTCTGGCAGGGGTTGTTCCTTAAGTCATGCATGTCTTCTAATGACAGATCCGGGGATTGCTGCCCTGCAAGAAGCTTCTAGAGCATCATAACCAGAGTGCAAAGTGTGTTTAGTTACCTGACCAGCAGAATGCATTAAGTCCTGTAAATCTTTAGATTCTGCCCATGCAGGAAAGGAGGAAAATTTTGTTTAAGGAGTTCCAAGGTATGCTGCTGATACTTAAGCATATGGAACTGACAATTTAGTGCCCTGATAGCAAGAGTAGCTGAGGTGCATACTTTTTTACCCCATCTGTCCAGTGCTTGGGAATCTCTGTCTGAGGGGGTGGGATTCTTAGCTGAGGTTGCTTTAATCCCTTTAGGCCCTTGAGTAATGACCTCAGGGTCAGCTGTTGGATTTTTAAAAAGACATTTGTGTGAGTCAAGGACTCTGTAGTACATGTCTCGTTTTCTGGGAGCAGGAGGAAGGGCATCTGGAGTCAAGCTGGACTCAGGGAAGACATCATCCACCACATCTAGGACTGGGGGGATGGCTAACGGCCTGTGTTGTGGAAGGTCCAGGAACTCTCTGAGTCTCGTTTCAGACTGTGGGTAGTCTTGACTCTCCCATTGGAAATGGTCCCTTAAGGTATGCAGGGTTTCCACAAAGGAAAAATCCTCTGGGGGAGAGGCTGAAGGAATGGATTCCTCTGCATCAAAATCCTCGTATGTGGAGAGGGGCTGCACGTCTTCATAGTTAGATGTATCGGATACATCCGACTCCTGTTCAGATAAAACTACTGGAGACAGATCTCTTTGCCTTTTTGAGGGAGTGGCTTGGCTTCCCCTAATCAGCATGATAAGGTCTTCTGCCATTTTAATCATTTGAGACCAATGCAAGGAGCAGGAACCTGAGAATGGGTAGTCAGTTTTTTGGGTGTGGTTTGGCCCCTGGGCCTAAGGAACTTGGTTGTTTTCAAAAGAACAGTAGCCGTGAAAGATGGCGTCGGTTTATTCGGTGTTGCACAGCGGCTCCAGACCCATGCAAGGTAGAGAAGACCGCAGGATCCTTAGATGAAGAAGAGTTCTGCGGTATACTGGATAGATTTTATTAATATTAGTCTGAAATTAATTCTGTTATAAATATGCTGAAAGAAAAAGTTTGCTTGAATATATGTATAGAGTTTACAATGTGCATTCATACTATATGTATAACAGACAGACTTCTCTTCACAGCATCAGAAAATGCCTAAGAAAGCAATACTGGAAAACAAGCATTACATGATTTTCTCATGTTTGTATAACAAATATCTATTAACAGACATCCTTTTTTATAAATTCAGCAATACGTGATGTTTTTCCGGTAGGAACAGCTTATACAGATGTTTCCTTTCAGAAAGGCATCCTCACATCAGCAAAAGTGCTTAAATCACAAAAGGACAATAGAAAAGTCTAAAAACAGACATTATGTGACTTCCCATAGAAGGCCAGGAAAATATACCAGGAGGAAATACCAATCTCTTGTGTGCGTGTCTAGCTCTGTATATAGCTTTTGTAGTAGTTCAGTTATGTGAGAGAAGAACAGAGAGGTATTTTGTAGAAATCATCATTCATATCTGTAATGAAGGAAAACTTTGTAAATATATGCTACAAATCTGACAGACTACGTGTGGTTTGTTATAAAATAAGTTATCTGTAACTGTGCTTATAGCTGCAAAATATATTTCTTTATCAGTGCAATTTGAAAGGCTTGGTGATTTAAACAGACTACAGATGGAGTCATGATGTGTCTCTGATTCAGCAGTAAACAGCACAGCAAGACTGTGTGTCTTAAGAAGACTTCAAATCCCACAGCAAGCAAGCAGCAGTAAGCAGAGAGCAGCTCAATATAATTTTTCAATGGTGATCCTTTGACAACGTTCCTAGCCTGTATCCAAAAACAGGGGGAGTGAATGGGTAATGTCACTCCTGTAAAAGCACAGTAACGTTTATGTGAAGTACTTCAGATTTCTACAGTTTTCAACAGTTTGTAGCAATACAGTTTAATAGATGTCTAACCGTGAGACTGCATTGCAGGAAGGTGGAGCAGTTCCATAAATTCTCCAGAAAAGGTACAAGACGAAGTTGTAAGACTGAATCTGCCAGTTTTGCTGTACCAACTTCACAAGTGACTACAGAAACTTTTCAACCATCTACAGTAAAGCAGCTTGGCCATCTGCCTATCTGTTGACTGGTAAGAAAATTATTCTGTGTTACATACAGTATGAATGCCATAGAGGTAATAATAATAACAGAATAAATGTATATACAGCATATTAGCAAATGTAAAACCTTATTAGGGCAAGTTAATAGTAAGGCATTATGCAAATGGATTGCAATTTGATAGTAAGGCATTATGCAAATGGATTATAATATTTGACTGGTATCCGATATAAAATCATGTGTGGTATAAAAATGTTTATTGTGTGTACAATGTCATAAAAATACAGTGCATGACATTAAGGTAAAGAACCAAGAAAAGTTAATATGTTGACATTATATTCAAATGTTAGACAGTTATATTCTGTCACCAGATGCAAAAGGTTTATTTCAGAGTTGCAACAACAGTCAAATCAGTTACTGATAGAAACTCTAGTACATTTTGTTACAAAGGAATGTAATAAACTTCTAAAAGACAGACACAATGAGTTCAGGAAGCTTAGACAAGTTATACACACATCTTTTCAAAAGTGCATAGGAGTTTCAAATTCAGCAGAACAGCTTACTAAAGAATGTCAGAAAGACCATGCAACATCACAGGAAATTCAACTGTAGTTGCAGGATAAAGGAAATAAATTAGCTCAACTGACAAAGACTGGGAATTTCCTGCATACACAGTTAATCTGTGCAAAAGAAATATATTTTATAATATGTTTAAGTTTTGAAAATGGTTAAGCATACATGCTAGGATGGTAGGGACAAATCATTCTCAAATGTTTTACTTTCAGTCAGTTAAAGCAAGACATTTATCAGTACTACAGTAAATTAAAGCATATGACTGCCATTCTTAGCATAGTCAAAAGGTAAACGAAACAGTTATAGTGCATAAAATTAAATAAAAATAGTTAATAAGAATAAAGATTTAAATTCACAAGACTGACATGCTTGTATAAAGATATACAGATACAAGACAGACATGCATGTGTGTTCTTTTCATCTAGAGTACATTTGTTTACAATGCACAAAAGCAAAAGGCAGACAACAGCAAATATAAATAAACATATGTTATAATTGTATAGTAACACCAAACAGTTAAAGTTCTGAATTTTAAAAATAAATAAAATCACAGATGGTATTAGTCAAACAGTTTTTGTAAAATTAATGGCAGGACAGTTAAGTAGATAAATAAATAACAAATACTGAAATCCATGTAAGGTAATTGTAAAATAATGTCTGTTTATGTAGTATAAATGCATAGTTATGCAAATCACAATCACATTAAAGGAAAAATGCCAAAAGAATTAATTATAGTTTACAGAGTATGAAATGTGAGCTCAGACCCTCCTAGACTGAATGAACAGTTACAGGAAATGCTGGAAAGATAAGATAAACAATAAGACTGATTGCCAGGCAAGTAGCTTGAGTTTTTCTAAAGCATCATTGTTATTAAAACATAATTGTTAAAATGTTTACAGGCAACACTATTTAGTAATTGTAATAAAATGTCACAATTGTGCATAGATGTCACTTATAATCTGTTTGCAAGTAAATATTAAAAGGACAAAAAAAACCTCAGTTGCATCAAGTACAGCCAGTAAATGGGCTATAGTATATATACAGTTCAAATCAATTGTGCAGGAGGGTGTAAATACCTACTAATGATCAAATCAGATAAAAGTCCATAGTTTATTAGTAACCAAATAACGTAAATGTATGGCCAAAGTGTTGGGCTGACATACATTCTATTCTCACAGCATAGGGCAGGAAAACAGTGCTGAAGTACTACAGGGGGAGGGGCACTTTCTCAGTTTTACACTGACTGTATAAGCAGCACTGCACAAGGGTTTGAAATAAAGCTACAGAAAAAATAAACAACAAGGGTCTGAAATAAAGCTACAGAAAAAATAAACAACAAGGGTCTGAAATAAAGCTACAGAAAAAATAAACAACAAGGGTCTGAAATAAAGCTACAGAAAAAATAAACAACAAGGGTCTGAAATAAAGCTACATAAAAATAAATAACAAGGGTCTAAAATAAAGCTACAGGAAAAATATCTCATTCCTTCTTGACAATACTCTTTTAGGGAGAGGAAAAAACAGGTATTAGTGTATTAGAAATACTGGTAAACTGGATTAAACCTGACAGGATAATATATTTTACAAGTTGTTAATAGCTATCATAATGGTTATTATTGTATTGTTTAGAATTAAATTGTATTTACAACCTGTTAAATTGTAAAGCTATACAAGAGATGGTTTAAAAAAGCAAGAGATGATTTAAAATTGCTTTATTAAAGCTATACAAGAGAGAATAAAGATATGCAAAATGTATAAATGTTTCTAATAGCAAGAATGGTCACTATTTTTAGTATGTTTTTGGCAAAACAATGTTGGTATAAAAAAGCATGAATATTTTTAATTGCCGAGTATGTAGTTTAAAATAACATGACATATGCATTTGGTGCCAGTTCCACTAGATATTTCTAAAGAGACATAAACATTTTCCAAGATTTTGCTCAATATTAATGTTATTAAATTTATAAGATTAGACTAAATGTACTTTACAGTCTTTGTATGTGCAAATGTAGAAAATTTCAGTACAAATGATAGTCTTTGTATGTACAAATGCAGAAAAATTCAGTACAAATGAAATTAATGTCTAGTAATGAATATGTGTGAAAAAAACATATTTAAATAAAACAATGGGTCCAAGATACCTACTAGATTGAAATGCATAAATAGCAAACAGTCTGTGTAAATACATACTGTACAGGATACATCGTAATAAGTTCAAAAGTAATTTGTCAAGTTGTAATATCACTAGTTTTACACCAGTAAAATAATTGCTTTCAAATATTTATTATCTAAGCCCAGTTCAGTATTTTACCAAGATGTTATTGAGCAGTTCAGAGATATGAACACAATGTGATGGTTAAAATGACATTAAAACTGTATATTTTTAGCAGTGTATAAATGCTTGCAGTAGCACATAGTTATTGTCTCTTATAGTTAATTCAACAGTTGCAAAGAGTTAATGAAACAATTCTAAGTCATAATTTAAATTCTGTGATTGCAAAATAATAAATCAATCAAGTAAAATTAAAACAGACACAGCTCATAACTGATAAAATATTTTTCACAGAATGGTCTGCAAAAGAAAAAGTTGTTAAATACATTCAGGTTTGGTAGTAATACATGTTTTCATTGTATTAACTATGTAAAATTGCATTTTGACTTGTATCAATAGAAGACTATAGGTTTGTTTCTTAATGTGTTTTCTATATAAAATGTTTTGAGTATGTTTAAAAACAGAGGGAATTGTTAGATTTTATTAATATTAGTCTGAAATTAATTCTGTTATAAATATGCTGAAAGAAAAAGTTTGCTTGAATATATGTATAGAGTTTACAATGTGCATTCATACTATATGTATAACAGACAGACTTCTCTTCACAGCATCAGAAAATGCCTAAGAAAGCAATACTGGAAAACAAGCATTACATGATTTTCTCATGTTTGTATAACAAATATCTATTAACAGACATCCTTTTTTATAAATTCAGCAATACGTGATGTTTTTCCAGTAGGAACAGCTTATACAGATGTTTCCTTTCAGAATGGCATCCTCACATCAGCAAAAGTGCTTAAATCACAAAAGGACAATAGAAAAGTCTAAAAACAGACATTATGTGACTTCCCATAGAAGGCCAGGAAAATATACCAGGAGGAAATACCAATCTCTTGTGTGCGTGTCTAGCTCTGTATATAGCTTTTGTAGTAGTTCAGTTATGTGAGAGAAGGACAGAGAGGTATTTTGTAGAAGTCATCATTCATATCTGTAATGAAGGAAAACTTTGTAAATATATGCCGCAAATCTGACAGACTACGTGTGGTTTGTTATAAAATAAGTTATCTGTAACTGTGCTTATAGCTGCAAAATATATTTCTTTATCAGTGCAATTTGAAAGGCTTGGTGATTTAAACAGACTACAGATGGAGTCATGATGTGTCTCTGATTCAGCAGTAAACAGCACAGCAAGACTGTGTGTCTTAAGAAGACTTCAAATCCCACAGCAAGCAAGCAGCAGTAAGCAGAGAGCAGCTCAATATAATTTTTCAGACTCCAAAAGGGTCTTGTAGCGGCCTGTGAATTAACTGAAGTGGGCATCAGGGGCTGCAAAAGTGCCTCACTGAGTTCCGGAGGACTGACCACCAACTTAACGGAAGCATCGTTGGAAGGTTTGGTCCTGTGCCGTCTGTCTTTATCTTTATGTTTTTTTCAGAAAATCTACTGGCGGATGGCTTACAGAAGCCATATCGGAATTCGAGGACTGTAAATGAAAATATCTGGCTACAATAAGGGCCAGACGACAAATAGTTCTGCCGTTAAACAAAGCACAGAAGAGACAATGAGAGACATCAGGGTCTGGGGCTAGGCAAGTGATGCAGAAAAAGTAGAAGTCCTGGTGTGGTATGTGTTTCCACAGGCGAGACAATTATTAACTTTTTCTGACATCGATTAGTGCAAGAAAAAAGGATCCCAATGGGGTACTTAGCTTTCAAAGACTTCAACTTCAATTTGGAAATGAAACTCAGGTAGCGGCCGACCAGCACTCGTGCGAACTGCTTCTGCTTCGGGCTACACGGCAAGAAAGACTGATGTAATGGCGTCGGATGCCTTCCTTTATACCACTGATGACCTGACGTCAGTCTTCAAGTGACAGTAACTGACGCAGAAATACTAAGTCTCTGGTATTCAGGCAGGCCGAGGGATAACCCAAATATGATGACTGCAACAGTGAAACACGAAGAACATCTACATTTTTTCAGTTGCATATATAGGTTTTATGCACTTTCTAGTGGTAATCTAGAAAGATGGACAATAGACAAAAAACACTAATGGAACACAGCTAAAAAAACATCTAGGAACTTTTTTTTTCCTATGGTGACTAAATGTCTGCAATGGATCTGCGATGTTCTGTATGGCTGTTATCACTCAGTGTCTAGATATTGTAATTATTGCAACAGCGAGTAGCAATTACTGTTTTGAAACTGTCCTTTGGATGTGGCTGTTTTGAAACTGTCCTTTGGATGTCTTCTAGTGCAAAAGTTAGAGTAGCCCACATTTGTTCCTGTCTTCACTATAATAGAATATCTATTATTTTTTTCTCTTCTACCCTGTGACTGAACATTTATACTGTTAGGTTACCTGGCAGCGTAATTTGTGAATTGATCTGTTATTGCTTAAGCAGGTGTCATTGCAAGACTATTTTGCTGTTATTCGGTTAAGCTAATGTTTGTTTAGGCAGGGTACTGCTTTAGTCTCATATACCAAGGCCTAGAATAAGGAACAGGCCCCTATTACTCTTGCAATCACTGTTTATCTCCCTTATCTCCTTTTTACAGCTCTCTGCCTTACTCCCTGCATTCATTAGAGTGGCTCCACACTCTTTAATCCACAACATGAATCAAGCCACTGAAGCTGACCTTCCTACTACAGTGTATGGAATCCAAGGTTTCTCGACCTACCTTTCTGTATCCTATGCTACAGTTTGCAAATTTGCTTGCATTACCTATGTCAACTGTGTACAACTCTGAGAGGGTGCTTAATTTCACTTCTCATTGATTTAGTATCTAGCTGTCCTGCCCCCCCCCCCCCCCCAACTTGCTGGTATATTTTAACTCTACCTTAATTTGCTCCTAAAGTTCAAACTCTGAAATAGCTATCTACATCTAAAATTATCTGACTGGACTGCTTTTGGATTTTGGACCAGCAACTCATTTCTGTTATAAAAAGGAGTCCCTTAAAAGCCTAGGTGAATAGCTGGCAACAAGGTTGTATGGTCTGAAAGCCCTATTTACATACAATTGCCTTGGGACATACATACCTCATAAAAACTAAGAAAAAATAAATTAAATAAAACTGACAGTTTAGTTTTTTGCTTACTCACGGCTGCTGCTGTGGCTTAATGTACTAGCATCCCTTAACCTCTCCCCTACAGCCATCTCATGGTTCCATAGCTACTTGTCCAAAAGACAACCAGCAGTCAGATGGCCAAATGAAATCTCATCCCTCCTCCCAGTTTTAGTGGGGGTCCCACAAGTATCTATTCTCGGACCATTTGTTTTCACCATCTTTACCAATAACCACAGTAACACCACAAACTCAGCAGCTACTATACAATACGCAGATGACTCAATACCCATCTGTGCAGCCCCCTCCTTCTCCAAGCTCTTACAAACTACACAAAAATCTTTCACTGACATAGAACAAAACCTATCAACCAATCAACTAATACTTAATCCCAACAAGACCAAATTAATGCTATTCACAAACTACAAACCAGCTCAGCCCCTCTCCCCATTCATTATCTACTACCACAACAACACCAACATCAAACCAGTAGAACACATCAAACTACTAGGAGTAACTCAAATTTGACACACATACAGCCCAAGACAATCAAAAAGGTACACACCAAACATGGCACACTCTATAGAGCCAGCCCATACCTCACTCACACCTCAAAACAAGCCATAGCCAGAACGCATCTACTATTTACCCTGTTATACGCCTCCCCAATTCTTATAAGAAAAACTGACATGCACAAATTAGAAGCATGCTATAATAAAATAGCTAGATTTGCCATAAACAACACTAATAGATCACACCACTGCACAGCTCTCAAGCAACTAAAATGGTTCAAACTTTCTAACCTCTTAATTCTCAACCAGTTTACCATCGCCCACTCCATCATATACCAACCTGATAATTGCCCTGCCCTGAAAAACTTAGTACAATCCTATTCTAGCAGCAGACCCCTCTGATCATCAGATAAACTTTTATTTGAGGTCTCCAAAGAAAACAGTTACAGATATGCCCTGTTCTTTAAACAAACAGATAAAACATGGAACTCTATACCTTAACATATACTTCACACAACTAACCCATCTCAATTCAAAACAGTCCTCAAAGTTCACCTAACAAACAGCTGGCTCTCCTTCTGTACCACCCCAGGATGATTAAACAAAACACTCCCTCATCCCTCATTTCCTACCCACTTATACTCATCTCTGAAAAATACCTAAACACTGTCCTCTTCTTTTTTCCTACATTGTATTAAGCAAATAATATCAATATTGTTTTTATATCTAATTACACATAAGCCTCACTAATGTTTTAATCTTTCAATAATTATGTTGTTGTTGTTTGTCTTTCGGCTTTTTCCCGGTAAGGGGTCGCCACAACGGAACTCCGGTCCACTAACGATTGGCAGTAGATTTTTACGAAACGCCGAGGTGCCAGCTCGATGCCCAACCTTCAACAAAGGCACGCCCATTTACACACGTCTTTCGAATGCTACCCAACCGTGGGGAGGACATGCAGACTCCGCACAGAAGGCACTCCCAAGCCAAGCCAAAAATCGAACGGGAGAACCTCTTGCTGTGAGGTAACAGTACCACAGCGGCATACAATCTTTCAATAATTATGTGATTCCTTTTATTACTCACCACTGACTTGCATTGTATACCTCAGACTTGTATTGTACTCCACAAGATTTTTTGTATCTGTGCTGTTTATTCTACAAATGTGTAAAGAGGAGCTTTTCTCCTCTGGCTTCTTCTGAAAACTGGCCACTGGCCCAGACAGACACTCCCGGTAAGTAAATGTAATAAATAAATAAAAATTTAAAACAAGAAACTGGTTACAGTCTACACAGCACATCTGAAACCAGATGTTTGTATTTTACAGTCATCCATTCCACTGCACACCTAAAAAGCCTTAACTATGGTCTATATTGCATTATCAATAGCCAGTCTGGTAGAGTACAGTGATGAACCCTGACTACAGCTGGGGGGAACAAAGTTTGATTACTGGCTCCAGTGCTTCATTGGCTAGCAGGGTGGATTAGTACACCTCTTGGGGGAAGAAGGAATGGTGAATCTCTTGAGCCCTGATGGGGAGCAAGACTCTCAAGATCACCATGCTGGTATGCGGGTGGGCTTAGATGGTGTGACCATTCTAGGACCCAAGGTAGGCTTATCCTAACATATCATGCCTCATGACTCACCCAGCCTATGGCACAGATGTCAGGTTGCTGGTGACAAAGTTGTACGTAGCTATTCTTGTGCTTTGGTGGTGTCCTTCAATCTTTAAGTTAAGGAGAAAAAAAAGAGAGAAAAATTTCTTCATTCTTTTAAATTATAGCAAAAAGGCTTCAGTTTATGCAACACACAGAGTACTTAAATGCTTCAATTATGACCACAAATGCAACACCAGCATTTATGAATGCCAGCAATGCATCAAAGAACGTGAGATCTGCCGGCTGCACCCCTTAACAGCTGCCACCTTTGTCCCTCCCTAACTACACCTCTGGGGGGAGAAAAGGTTAGAGCTTAGAAAAAGCCCTATTACCAATGTATATGAAGCTACCAGCTGTTAGGTCTGCTTCATGCTCCTCTGGCTGTCAAAAACTGTCTCAACCTGAGGGGGTAGGGGAGAAATACCAGCCAGAATCTACATTTCCCCCATCCCCTTCCCTGCTATTAGGTAGCATCAAGGGAAAGGAAAAGAGCAGGTCTACAAATGATGGGAAGCAGAACCAAAAAAAACTCTTAATACTCTAATGAAGCTTTATCAAATGCAAAATGACTACAAAAATACTCCGGATTATTTACTGCAATTGTTCTTATTACTTTGAGTAAAAGTTGTCAGACTTTTAAGGAAATAAATTTAATTTTACAATCTGCAGATACTTCATTAAAATGAAAGCTGGGAATTTCATGGATTACAAAATTAACAGAAAGGGAACATTATAATTTCAAAGGCAAAACATCTTGTTGAGGCCATGGACGTAATCAGATAATTCAATCCAAATACAAAACGACAAATGACAGAAACTACTTCCTGATGAATCATCAACTAAGTACAGAAGTGAAAGTGTTGAAGACATCTTCAGATAGTTTTCTATGTTGCAATGGACAACACTATCAATGAACTAGAATGTAGATTCCAGTTGGGTGGAGACATGTGCAATGACTTTTCATCCATTCCATACTTCCCAACTAGGAAATGATAAAGATATGTCACATGGGAAGCTGTCTACAAAATATAAAGCAAATATGACAGTGAATTTTGCAAACAAAACATTGTCCTTAAAAATATGCAATGCTACTTTTCAGAAATGAAAAACCACTACACATTAGTGACTATCTTGTGGAAGTTTACTAAATGCTCTCTCTACCCCTCTGCCTGTAAATGTGGCAAAGGGAAAAGAGTATGCAGTAAAAGTATTATCAAAAACTAGTTGTGGTCTGTTATGTCACATGACAAGGTTAGGCAACTTAGCAATACTCTCAAGTGTCTGAACCAGTAAAAATTCTCTGCAGAGTACTCAGTCAGAAATACTGGGTGAGCAAGTGGGTGTAACTAAGGAAATTATTTTTTGAGCTGGGATACAGAATCTGAATTACACAGTATGGCCAAGTTAAGTTTAACTGTGGCTGCTGCCCATAGCTCTCAACCAATCAGGGACAAATCCAGAAATAATCAGAGACACTTTTAAAATATTAGTACTATTAACTTGAGACACTGACAGAACAAGAGAATGTAAATTAATATACATGTTTTGTAGTAAAATAAATCTATAATTCTAATTACTGCCATTATTTACTAGGTATAATTCATCACCTGTTCTCCAAAGGTTACCATGTTTAGGAGGGATTAAGAGGGACAGAGCTAAAATTTGAGTCAAAATCAGGGGCAGTTGAGAGGTATGTTGCTTCAAAAAAAGCAACTACTAGAAAATGGAAATCAAAGTCTACACCAGCTGCACTTGAAGTGTGAATATTGCAAAGGAGATAAAAAAAAATAAAATGAAAGTGTGACCTTTAGAAAATGGTAGGAGTAAATTACATAGAAAAAATGGAAATTGTGGGAACAATACAGGAAGAATGATGTTTTAGAGGAGAGGAGTGAAGATTAACAGAAGGCAGGAACTGAGCAATGTATGTAATGTTGGGCTGTTAATTGCATAAAAGCACATATGTGATGTATAATGTTTGTAACCATGAATATGTTAACATGGTTTGTTTTCTTATTACACAAATGTATGTTTGCCTATGTTTTAAGTGATAATTCAATAAATGTGTTAAAAAGTGGCTGAACTGGCTCAGGTTATAGATTTCAATGATATAACTGATGATTTTTCAGACAAAGGGGTATGAGAGCTACTACTTGAAATCTTAATTACTACTGTAATACTTTTAAGGTGATGTAACACCTATGGGCAAGTCTGAAGACGTCAATTCATGTACATGTTTTTTAGGATTTAGGAAGAAATTAAGGCATCTATTGAAACTCCATGGACTGCATAGAAGACAGTAGCCAGGAAATGAACCAGAGAATGAAGTACAGTAAGGCAGCAATGCTAACAACTGCACCACTATGTGCCACTCATGTTTTCATACAAATAAACACAATTCCTCCAGTGCAGGCTACTGCACTACTACAAACTGCTAGGAAATCAAAATGTTTTTCCACAACACAGGATGCCACCCAAAGTAAATGGGCAACTAAAATATCATAAAAAACATGCTGTATTCTCAAGGTAGATTTCCCTGGTATTTCTGCAATGCTGAGAAAAAGGATGAAACTCCAGTTTGGTAACATACAACACATTATAAGTGCAGGAAAACCAAGTTCAGAAAATGTATGTAGTAAGGGAACATAAAATAATTCAAACTAATCTAGCAGTGAGATTTAAATCACACAAAAAATACATGAATGATGTGTACTTTCTATCTGATAATTTAAGGCACAGTGAGGCAGTCTACACAGAAAAATGGTCACAGTAAAAAGCTTTGTGCTCCTATATGAAAAATCACAGCAAATGTTTTCAATTTCAGACCTCTCTCCAAACAGCAATACCTGGCACAAATATGATTACCATTAATATGCAAACATAAGTAAAATGTTATTTATCAGCTTGACATTCCCTACCTACTGATGACTTTAAAAAAAACAAAAAAACCTATCTTGTTCTGACAGCTCCCTATCGAAATATCACCACTCATAACGCTGAGTGCCTACAGACAGAAAAAAGACAGTAAATCCTGGAGAAGAGCAAATCTAACACATTGCTCTTTTCCTTTAAACTTTTTTCTTTTGCAGGGGGGCAAGCCCCCTACATCCCCAAACTTACATATACCAACTCTGAGGTCGCCATACCTCGGAAAAAAGGGAGTATTCCACGGATTGGCCATCTTGGACTTGGTATACATAAGTCGGCCTTTACGGCCATTCAATATCTGTGTTTTGGGACTCGTCCTAGCGGGTACTGACATTTCAAATGGTTACCTACTCTGACAACAAAGAAATACCTGAAAGGTCTTATGTACTTTTCCAACATATGATTCAGTTAGCCCTTCATGCACTAAGTCTTACTGGTTAACATCAGTTTTATGGGCAAAACATCTTGCATTGTGAAGCTCAAAAAAGACAATGATTACTGACAGGAAAATTTCTACAAAACCACTCAAAATCAGTTTAAGCTGTGACTAAAACTGGAATCTTTTTATAACTGAAAGTGGCAAGACTCTACTAAATACTTTTCTTGTGTGACTGCCAATATCAGTCTTTTTGGACCTGAATGAAAAGAATGAGTTTCAATAAAGATTTGTATGCAGACTAAAAGAACTTTCAGCATCCAGTACTTATAACCCCCTCTAGACACTTCCGTCTAAATCACTTTTCTTCCCTCAGCCCTGCTTTATCTATTCCTTTCATAGCCTGGATCTCTTCCTAATAGCCTCTGGACTTTCTTCACACTCTCCCACTCCATCTTCCAGATCCCCCAGACTTACCTGCTGAATTTGTCATATTTCACTGATTGCCTTCCTTGATAGTCCTCTCTTTTGTCACATTCTTCCTACCTTCTTTTTACTTTTACCCCTATAATCTCCCTCCCTGACCTTCCCTCTGAGTTTTAACCCTCTGTGTCTCTTATTCACGACATAGACTTCCCTCCTCCTTTATCTTTATTTAACTACCATTTCTGCCCCCCCCCTACACACTACCTCTAACTGTCTGTATACACTATACTGATCTCCTCCTTTATCTTCTACTAGTTTTCTCTTTACTATCCACCTCCCTCTCTCTTCTACCTCCTGGTTCTATTCTATTGAGCCTTGGACTGTCTTTCTGTTCTCCACCCCCACCCGAGCATAATCTTCCGGTTTGCCACTGTCTTCCCCCACTTTACTCCTCCCCCCTACCATCCTATATCCGCTCTAAACCTATTATAAGGACCTAGTCTCCGAGAGGCGCCATCTTTAAATTCCCTTCTCTCCGCGTGGCTGCTGTCTCCTGGCTTGTAGGTTTACATTTATATGTAAGTGTGTCACTGCCTTTATTTTTCTCTGGGTAACTAAACAATACTGGAATAAGTTGGCGTATTTAGGCTTCTAGATTTGTATTTACAAGTTAGTGTGTTACTGCCTTTATTTTTTCCATGTGTAAATTATTGTATTAAATTGCCATGTTCATGACTGTAATGCTTTACCAACTAGCCGCTTAGAGTCTCTGTATTATACTTTTATCTGGCGATCTCTGCGGCACCATTTACCTTCTCCATGCTAAGCTAATAACCTGCTCCGCACTTCTAGTTGCTAGAACTAGTCATGTTTGTTTATTTGTATGCTACGATGCACTATTAAATTCATCCAATCAAACATCTATCTACTTAAGCCAGCAACCTACTCGTTACTACTATCTGCTTAGCTTGAGTAGCGTTTGCTATTTTTGACGCAAGAAACCTTTAGTAAGGTCGTCCAACCCAACTTATTTATCTTATTTAGCATTAAGGTGGCCTGATACTTTTCTGGCTCCACTCACCTTTTTATCAGCACGTGCAGGTGCCATAAGATATTTGTCTTGAGGCCGTAGTGTACTCTTAGTACTCCGGTTTAGCTTTTACTCGCAAATTAGGCTGCACGACTTTCCAGCTCTTATCGTTAAATATCTCACTGGCTTGAGGTTTCATAGGCATCTATGTGCTAACTAACTGGCTGTAGCGAATAAAGTTCTCTGGCGCATAATAGAATCTTTGAATAGCCAACTGTTAAATAAGACATGGTGATTTTAACCTTGCAAGGGTTTTACACAGCCCTTATGCTTACAAGTGGCAGGAAAATGTTAATAGAATCCTGGCGCAGCTATTAATTCCTACATTAACGCAGGACTCCCTCACAGAAATGAGTAATTGAATTACTTATCCTTCTGAGGTTTTTACTTGTACCTCGTGCATAAAAACAGCAGTAACATGTCTGGCATTTTTTTATATCGCGTCCAACATCTATGTAAGTCGCAGAATATGCTACCCTGAAAAAGCACAAGTAACAAACTAAACATATTATGATATATAACCTATTGTTCTTGGCTTCAAACCCTACTATATACTATAAGCTCATAGTTCGCGCTTACTTTCTAACACTCAATATGTAATTAGTCATGCATCTATTTTGCTTTGCCTAGTTACCAGGTTGTACTTCTACCTGTGATGCGCCGACCTAATAAGGCACATGCTTGTGTATTTGTGATTCACTGTTTGAGTCTAGTTTCTCATTGAATTTGTACTTGAAGCTAATTGGAGCTAAATGTACCTTTTCTGCTCATACAGTCTCTGGCACATATTATAGTGTTGTTAACTACTTAATTAGAGTTAAAGACTTCACCTTACCATTGAACTCTGACTAGAATGCTCTTGACTTTAACTACTGTATGACTTGTTAAAAACCTTATACTAGATTGTTATTCTCTATTAATCTGCTAGGTTCAATGTTATATATAGCTGCTAGTATCTAGTTGTATAGTTGTCATATACTTGTATAGAATGAAACCAACCATTTAAGTGGAATATTCTAGAGCTAATACCTAATTTCATTTGTTACTTCACCTGGTGCTGATATTGCTAAGTTATTGTACAAGCTCATATGTTTCTATTTGGAGTTTACTGTTTAACTCTTCCCTGTTCCATACCCTGTATTCATTATACCTTTCTCCTTTCTTTTTTATTCTCTCCAGTTGTGCATACTTTTGTTATACATAATTTCTCTACCTTGGGTTGTGCCCTCCTGGACTCCTAACACCAGCTCTACTCACCTACCTCAGCCTGCCTGTGTATCTCCTCACCTGGGTAACAAAAGTACCCCCTGGATTGAATGGCAAGCTAAACAAAATAGTATGTCATATAATATTGTATTTTCTACTAGATGTATAGGTTAATCTTGTGATACTTGTTAAGTGTCCCTTTTTAAACTGCCATATCAGCCAGCAGCCATACCCCCCACCCTCTGCTTGTGTTTTCTTTCACTTCATCTCCACTTTCCCTAGTCTTCCCAGCCTTTCCAGTACTTATAACCCCCTCTAGACACTTCCGTCTAAATCACTTTTCTTCCCTCAGCCCTGCTTTATCTATTCCTTTCATAGCCTGGATCTCTTCCTACTAGCCTCTGGACTTTCTTCACACTCTCCCACTCCATCTTCCAGATCCCCCAAACTTACCTGCTGAATTTGTCATATTTCACTGATTGCCTTCCTTAATAGTCCTCTCTTTTGTCACATTCTTCCTACCTTCTTTTTACTTTTACCCCTATAATCTCCCCTCCCTGACCTTCCCTCTGAGTTTTACCCTCTGTGTCTCTTATTCACGACATAGACTTCCCTCCTCCTTTATCTTTATTTAACTACCATTTCTGCCCCCCCCCTCTACACACTACCTCTAACTGTCTGTATACACTATACTGATCTCCTCCTTTATCTTCTACTAGTTTTCTCTTTACTATCCACCTCCCTCTCTCTTCTACCTCCTGGTTCTATTCTATTGAGCCTTGGACTGTCTTTCTGTTCTCCACCCCCACCCGAGCATAATCTTCCCGTTTGCCACTGTCTTCCCCCACTTTACTCCTCCCCCCTACCATCCTATATCCGCTCTAAACCTATTATAAGGACCTAGTCCCCGAGAGGCGCCATCTTTAAATTCCCTTCTCTCCGCGTGGCTGCTGTGCGTTCCCTGGCTTGTAGGTTTACATTTATATGTAAGTGTGTCACTGCCTTTATTTTTCTCTGGGTAACTAAACAATACTGGAATAAGTTGGCGTATTTAGGCTTCTAGATTTGTATTTACAAGTTAGTGTGTTACTGCCTTTATTTTTTCCATGTGTAAATTATTGTATTAAATTGCCATGTTCATGACTGTAATGCTTTACCAACTAGCCGCTTAGAGTCTCTGTATTATACTTTTATCTGGCGATCTCTGCGGCACCATTTACCTTCTCCATGCTAAGCTAATAACCTGCACCGCACTTCTAGTTGCTAGAACTAGTCATGTTTGTTTATTTGTATGCTACGATGCACTATTAAATTCATCCAATCAAACATCTATCTACTTAAGCCAGCAACCTACTCGTTACTACTATCTGCTTAGCTTGAGTAGCGTTTGCTATTTTTGACGCAAGAAACCTTTAGTAAGGTCGTCCAACCCAACTTATTTATCTTATTTAGCATTAAGGTGGCCTGATACTTTTCTGGCTCCACTCACCTTTTTATCAGCACGTGCAGGTGCCATAAGATATTTGTCTTGAGGCCGTAGTGTACTCTTAGTACTCCGGTTTAGCTTTTACTCGCAAATTAGGCTGCACGACTTTCCAGCTCTTATTGTTAAATATCTCACTGGTTTGAGGTTTCATAGGCATCTATGTGCTAACTAACTGGCTGTAGCGAATAAAGTTCTCTGGCGCATAATAGAATCTTTGAATAACCAACTGTTAAATAAGACACGGTGATTTTAACCTTGCAAGGGTTTTACACAGCCCTTATGCTTACAAGTGGCAGGAAAATGTTAATAGAATCCTGGCGCAGCTATTAATTCCTACATTAACGCAGGACTCCCTCACAGAAATGAGTAATTGAATTACTTATCCTTCTGAGGTTTTTACTTGTACCTCGTGCATAAAAACAGCAGTAACGTGTCTGGCATTTTTTATATCGCGTCCAACATCTATGTAAGTCGCAGAATATGCTACCCTGAAAAAGCACAAGTAACAAACTAAACATATTATGATATATAACCTATTGTTCTTGGCTTCAAACCCTACTATATACTATAAGCTCATAGTTCGCGCTTACTTTCTAACACTCAATATGTAATTAGTCATGCATCTATTTTGCTTTGCCTAGTTACCAGGTTGTACTTCTACCTGTGATGCGCCGACCTAATAAGGCACATGCTTGTGTATTTGTGATTCACTGTTTGAGTCTAGTTTCTCATTGAATTTGTACTTGAAGCTAATTGGAGCTAAATGTACCTTTTCTGCTCATAGAGTCTCTGACACATATTATAGTGTTGTTAACTACTTAATTAGAGTTAAAGACTTCACCTTACCATTGAACTCTGACTAGAATGCTCTTGACTTTAACTACTGTATGACTTGTTAAAAACCTTATACTAGATTGTTATTCTCTATTAATCTGCTAGGTTCAATGTTATATATAGCGGCTAGTATCTAGTTGTATAGTTGTCATATACTTGTATAGAATGAAACCAACCATTTAAGTGGAATATTCTAGAGCTAATACCTAATTTCATTTGTTACTTCACCTGGTGCTGATATTGCTAAGTTATTGTACAAGCTCATATGTTTCTATTTGGAGTTTACTGTTTAACTCTTCCCTGCTCCATACCCTGTATTCATTATACCTTTCTCCTTTCTTTTTTATTCTCTCCAGTTGTGCATACTTTTGTTATACATAATTTCTCTACCTTGGGTTGTGCCCTCCTGGACTCCTAACACCAGCTCTACTCACCTACCTCAGCCTGCCTGTGTATCTCCTCACCTGGGTAACAAAAGTACCCCCTGGATTGAATGGCAAGCTAAACAAAATAGTATGTCATATAATATTGTATTTTCTACTAGATGTATAGGTTAATCTTGTGATACTTGTTAAGTGTCCCTTTTTAAACTGCCATATCAGCCAGCAGCCATACCCCCCACCCTCTGCTTGTGTTTTCTTTCACTTCATCTCCACTTTCCCTAGTCTTCCCAGCCTTTCCAGTACTTATAACCCCCTCTAGACACTTCCGTCTAAATCACTTTTCTTCCCTCAGCCCTGCTTTATCTATTCCTTTCATAGCCTGGATCTCTTCCTACTAGCCTCTGGACTTTCTTCACACTCTCCCACTCCATCTTCCAGATCCCCCAAACTTACCTGCTGAATTTGTCATATTTCACTGATTGCCTTCCTTGATAGTCCTCCAGTACTTATAACCCCCTCTAGACACTTCCGTCTAAATCACTTTTCTTCCCTCAGCCCTGCTTTATCTATTCCTTTCATAGCCTGGATCTCTTCCTACTAGCCTCTGGACTTTCTTCACACTCTCCCACTCCATCTTCCAGATCCCCCAAACTTACCTGCTGAATTTGTCATATTTCACTGATTGCCTTCCTTGATAGTCCTCTCTTTTGTCTCTACGGGCTCACTCCGCTCCCCTACCCTGCCCCCAATTCCCACCCGCCCCCAGTACTCCTACATTTATTCCTCCTGAGGCCACACCCTCCAATCTCTACACCTATCACACATAACACATAATTAACACTAGCTACCTCGTTCTTCTCACCACACCCATTCACAACTAACTCTCATCCTTCCTTTACCAATCAACGAAGCTAATACTATATCTCCTCTAGGCATTTAACACCTACCTCCCACTTATCTCAACCTCTACACCCTCTAAAATGACTACACCAACTACCCCCCACAAAATATATTTAATTATTTGGGTCTTTTTATTACCTCCTCTAACTATCACCTACCTCTATACCTCCTATGAACATTCACTCCACTATACTCTTCCCTTCCCATCAAAACATACCTCAACACCAACAACACCTTTCTCTCAAAACCTCCTAAACATCATCTTTAAACCCAACTACCTACTAGCCAAATATCACAGACTACTACACATTAAATACACTAACCTAAAAACTAGAAAACTATTTAACTCCTACTGTATACTGCAACAGCCTTACCTTTTAACACTCCCTCACTCACTATTAGATGGAGACATTCACCCCAACCCTGGTCCAATCTATTCCCCTAATAATGCAAACAACAAACAAAACATAACTAATATCCAAACACCAAATAAACCTACCAACTCACTCTTAATAGCTCATCTAAACATACGTAGTATTTGCAATAAAACTGCACAGGTACAAGCCCTATTACAATCTCAACCATTTGATATCCTATGTTTATCAGAAACATGGCTAAAACCCACCATTAAAGATAATGAAATTACCCCACCTGGCTACAATATCTTCAGACATGACCGTACTTCCAAAAAGGGAGGTGGTGTGGCAATCCTCTACAAAACAGAGCTACAAGTTAGCATCTTACATCCTAACTTACCTATAGACTCTTCTGCAGAAATAATAATCTGTAAACTTCAGGTAAACACAAGTAAAACCATAAATATTATCTGTGTTTATCTTCCCCCAGGAAATAACAGTAATATACTAGAGCATATCCTCAACTGGCTTTCTATTAATCTCCCACAAGAAACCATAGTCCTCGGTGACTTTAATATAGATTGGAATTCCTGTACTAATACTAATCCCTCTACCCATATAAACCTGTATGGCTTCTCACAACTTATAAACTCCCCTACCAGAACTAATAGACTCAGTAACAAAGAAAGTACCTTGGATTGGATACTTACTAATAACCCTCAGCAATCCTACACAACAGGAACCCTTCCAGATGATATAAGTGACCACTCACTTACATATATTATCAGACATAAAACTAACATAAAATTCCCTAACACTCTCAGAACAATACGCTTTAAAAAGGAATTTAACCCAGAACTTTTCCAAACAGAACTAAAACAATGTAATTGGACACCATTAAAATATCTCCCTCTAAATGAAGCAGTGGAATACTTTAACTCCACATTCTTAGCCACCCTGGATCACCATGCTCCAATTCGCTCCATTAGAATTAAAGCTAAACCAGCCCCTTGGCTCACTAATAATACTAAACACAAAATCCAACTTAGAATCAAAACCTGGTCAAAATGGCGTACAACTAAGACTACAACTGACCGCCAAATCTTTAGAGAACATAGAAACAATACAAAAAAAGCCATTCTTTCAGACAAAAAGAATTATTACCTTCAGCTACAACAAACCTCTCTCAAAGAACCCAAAAAATTTTGGACTTCTATTAATAATCTTCTTTACCCAGGCCAACTAATAACACCTAACCCACTAGGCTCTAACCCTGAGAATCCCACACAAACAGCAAATGCCTTTAACTCTTTCTTCACTGATACCATCCAAACTCTAGCTAGCCACCTATCTCCTAACGCATCTAATCTGTCCACTTCCTTTACAAATCCACCTCCTCTATTTCACCTCCAACCAGTATCTACCTCCTACATTTCCTCTCTTCTACATAAGTTAAAACCTACCACCCCCTCAGCTGACAAACTCCCAGCAGAATTCTTGCAAAAAGGAGCTAAAGCCATTGCCTACCCTATTTCTATACTGATAAATAGAACAATAAGCGAAGGAACTGTCCCTTCAATATGGAAAATTTCACATATCATCCCACTACACAAAGGTGGGAGCTCCAATGACTTTTCTAACTTTCGCCCCATAGCTTTACTTTCCCCTATCGCAAAAATTATGTAAAATGCATCCATAAACAACTACTCAACCACCTTCTCCAGAACAACCTACTCGCTAACTGTCAACATGGCTTCAGACCCTTCCATAGTACCACCTCTGCACTGCTATCATTCACAAACAGCATCAACAATAATCGTAACAATAATTGTATATCATCTGCAGTCTTCATTGACCTATCCAAAGCTTTTGACATGGTTAACCACCAACTACTACTCCATACACTGAATACTCTCTCACTTGATCCTCTTGCCTTGAACTGGTTTACATCTTACCTTGATAATCGTCACCAGGCTGTACTCTGGAAAAATAAACTATCCGCTCACCTTCCTATCTCTCTCGGTGTCCCCCAAGGATCTATATTAGGCCCACTCTTATTTTCCATCTTCATTAATGACCTGCAAACAGCCATTCCTTATTCCACCTGCATTCAATATGCAGATGATTCTACCATAATCTGCTCAGCCACTTCTCAAATTAAACTACAGTCTCTTACTCAAAAAGCATTCCACACTATTGAACTATGGTTTTCTCAACGCTGCCTCCTTCTGAATCCCAAAAAAAATAAACTGCTACTCTTCTCACCAACCCAAAAGTCCACATCTTTACCTTTCAGTCTCACCTCTAGCAGTGGCACTCTTATCTCTCCTGACCCTACCACTAAACTTCTAGGAATAACAATAGACAACAACCTAAACTTTGATACTCACATAAACACTACAATAAAGTCAGTCAACAAAAAACTAGGATCCCTCTATAGAATTAAACCTTATCTTACACCAGCAGCTAAGACTGCTATAGCCAGAACCCACCTAATATCCACCCTGCTTTACGCCTCTCCCATTTATACTAACCTCTCAAAGAACAACATCAGGAAACTAACTACTTCCTATAATAATATTGCTAGATTTGCTACAGGCTCTCCTTACAGAACCCATCACTGTCTAAATCTCAAACAATTAAACTGGCTTGAATTTCTTAATCAGCTTCAATATCACCAGCTTATAATAGCCCATAAGACTCTATATCTTCCTAACAATATCCCTGGACTCTCTAGCCTCATTACACCTTATAAAAACCTCACATCTCTACGCTCCTCCAACAAACTTCTGATCAACACTACTAAACCCAACAACACAGCAGGTGAGTCGCTGTTCTCTAACTCTGTAGGAAATCTTTGGAATAAACTTCCCTCTGAAATCACATCTCAAACTTCTCTCTCACTTTTCAAAAGGAATTTGAAACTCTACCTTAGCAATCACTGGCTATGTACCTGTACTAACCCTGACTAAATCTTCTCATATTCACTTATCCCACCTCATCCCTTATTATCTCCCTTTTATGTATCCATAAACTTCATTACTGCATTTATCTTACTAGTATATATCTACATCATACCTCAGTCTCTTACAAAATGACCATCTTAATTCTACTCTGTACCTTACAAAATTACCATGATAACACCACCTTGCACTATTGAAGAAAAAAAAAAAAAAAAAAAAACTTTTTTGTAATACTGCTATCTCTATTATCTGTATAACTCCTGTTTTTAACTATGTAAAGAAACTCTGTATTATTCTTGGAGCTTTTCTCCTCGGGCCTCTACTGAAAATGGACATGTCTCCAGCTAGACTAGCCCAGTCAACAAATGTAAAATAAAATAAATAAATAAATAAATGATCGGTTTCAAAATATAACGAACATGATACAAGAAAAATATATGAAGCAAACAGTGATGCTAAATGTAATCATCTGCCAGCATACAAATCAGATTAAAGAAAGTGAAAATACTTTGAATGATATGTAGGGAAAAACTAAGGAAAAAGAAAGTCATGTAGAGTTCCAGCTAAAGCAAAATACCTGGTCAATTAACAAAATGGAAGATTTTAAAAACAGAGGAGGTACTATAGTAGCATCTTTTGGTGTACCTGAAAACCTGAAAGGAGATGAAAAGGTAAAACATTTTGACTCCATAGAATCAAATGCAAAAACTGCAAGATGATTTATCCTGTGGTATTGAGCAAATCCACAAATCTACTTGATTATATTCCGCAGGCAAAGGAACTGTAAAACCTAGATCTATAACTGTTGAATGTGTGTCCTACTTGGATAATGAACTTGTATTAAAAGTAGCCTGGACAAACTTACAAATGAAAGCAGGCTCAAACAGCATTTGTTTTGACAATCACTATGCCACCAAAACCCTTCAACTTGCCTAGTCTTTAGTGAAAGTTAAAGATCATGTGCAATATGGCAAAATAAAATGGGTAACTGCATTCCATTATTCCATTTTCAAAAGGCTCACTGGTGGCTAAAGACTTTTATACTACTATTTCACATAAAACAGTGATTTGATGTGAAAATAGGAGTGTCAAAAAAAAACAGTGCTTCACTGCCAGTCCTCTCTCTCTTCCTAATGTATGGTTCTGATGGCCAATACCCACTGATGTCAAGTTGGTGTCCTGTCCTGACTTCCATAGTCTGAATGCTTTATAATAACTCTAATGAATATATTTTCTAATATACTCGATCATTTCTCCTAACAAAGTGCATTTACTGTTAAAATGAGAAATTGGTAGGTCACTGTTTTGTTTGTTTTAATCTTTCTTCTCAATTTGTATGATCGTAGACAATGTATATTAAATCAAAACGCACACATGCACAAAATCAAACTTCTGGCAGCCAGGTGACATTAATATTTAAGGAACTCAACTCTGTTCCTTAAACATTACTGTTGGTTAAGGGACCATTATTTTTTTTATACACGATACAATGGCAAAACAAACTGCTGAGTGTCAAAAACCTACACCTCTAAATTCACGTCATCACAGTGCTGGATGTAATGACTTTGATCAGAGCAGGCATTTGACCAATGCATGAAAATAATACATTTTTTATGAAGGGTATAACTTGCAATAGACTTCAAGTATCTTGGTAGTTTGTTCAAGACTCACCAGTGGATCACAGATTAAACAAGGGCAGTACTTATGGAATGATGTCAATGGTTAAGAATTTCATTTGCACATGATCCTTAAAGATCAACAACACAAAATTATATTCCCTGCAAAGATAAAGATTCAATTTTCTTCAGGAATAAAAAACTTTATTAACATTTTAGTTGAAGCAATTTCTTTAGTATAGAACAACAAACTAATACCTGAGAATGAATGGATGGACTGGTCACCATCTTTTCTTACACAATCTCTTTACAGAGTGAACTGGAATACAGCAGTTTCCAAAAAAGCTAAAACTTCAGCTAGTGTTTCTATGGCTGAAGGGAAAGGCACAGATAAAAGGAATCTAAGAACATGTACTTTATTTTAGAATGGAAATTACTATTAATATCTGCAGTGTGTGTGTGTGTGTGTGTGTGTGTGTGTGTGTGTGTGTGTATATAATATATATATGTGTTTCACTTTATAATTTCAAAATACTGAAATCCCGAATTTCAGTATTTCGAAACCATAAAGTCAAACGGCCTAAATCACATAACACAAAATCATGAATAGAAACACAGCATACACTACACAACACATACATCAACCAACCCAAACCACAACAAACAAAACAAACACACAAACAAATAAACCTACACTACAAATAAGCAGGGGGCAAGCCCCACACACCCCCCTACTTATATATACCAACTCCGAGAGCGTACAAATACACACAGAAAGGAAACTCACACCCACACATTCTACAGCCCCTCGCACACACACAAACATCACACATATACAAACACCAACACATCCAACACTTTCACACCCATATTTTCACCTGCCTACCCTAACCCACACGTACAACTAACACATTCACACACACTCAAACTCCCACACAAAACCCTAACAAAACACTTACTTACCTTAAATTACACCTAAATCCATACACAACATGAAACACAATCCAGTCACAACACCGCACGCAACGCACCGTAAAGACATAACCGCGAATCTGAGATATTCAGATTCGTAATTATGCACTTTCATGAATTTCAACTTTCGACTTTATAAGTTCGAGATACTGAAATTCAGGATTTCAGTATTTTGAAATTATAAAGTGAACCCATATATATATATATATATATATATATATATATATATATATATATATATATATATATACGGGTCTACTTTGACTCACTGAATTTTCAATTATTCAAATTGCAGTTGGTCAACTCCACTTCAGCTAAAGACCATTCCACCAAAAACACAGACAATCGAGAATCTTTCCTTGAGAAACGAACCACTTGGCCACCAGGGTGAACTTTGCCCTTTCCCTAGTGTAATAAGATCTCAAAGTTGGTATATTTAGTTGGGGGGTATGGGGTGGTGAAGCACCCCCCACTTGGGTGAGTTTAGTTTTCTTCCATTGAGGTTTTTTCTCTGGTAGCCAAGTGGTTCGTGTCCCAGGGAAAAATTGTCAGTACTCCTTGCTTTCAGTGGAATTGTCTCTCACTGAAGTGGAGTCGGCCAACTGCGCTTCGGATAACTGAAAATTCGGTGAGTCAAAGTAGACCCATGATATATATATATATATATATATATATATATATATATATATATATATATATATATATATATATATATATATGTATATATATGTATATATATATATATATATATATATATATATATATGGGAACAGTGACGTTCTTCAAATGTTCTGAATGCTGGCATACGCTACTGAAAATACTTGTGATCAAAGAATAATGTCATTATTTTGTAGGAGGCTGTACAGTGGGAGTGGAATTTTCCCTTTCCCCACTGTTGTGCAATCCTGAAGTTGGTATACATATAATTACCTGGGGGGGTGCAATGGAGTCTGCCCATCTACAAAAACACAGTGTAGGTAAGATGTAAGGTGGAAAGGCAATAAGGCCAGACGAGATTCATCACTAAGTTTTTAAAACTATCTTTTATCAATGCTGAATACTGCCATGCAGGACATTAGTAATTTCGTATGTGTACAGCATATTTTTAGGAGGGGTCTACTGAATGTCTTTTTCAAAGGAAAATTTATTGTGGTAGATTTTATAAATGACCATGTATGCATTGATACCTCCTGCACTCCACTGATGACACTGTACTGCATTTTAAAGTAACTGAGAAGTAATACACAGCATTTTAAAATTATTATGGAAAAGCAGTATTTGGCACTGCAATACTTTTCCAAGATGCTGTATTTTAAAATGAATACAGGAATAAAAAATAACCAAAATGGATGTTTTCTTTACAGCTAAATAAATTACTGAGTAGTTTTGCCAGTAAACAATCACAAACTTCTACAGAATAAATCCACTGACACATACCTGATATATAACAAATTTAGTCATGCGCTCCACTAATCAATCAATAAAAAAATCATAATAATAAACAATTACAATTGATCAGCCTTTTGCCTCAAGCACAGAGTTGATACTAACATTGTCATTTAAACCAGTGAAAATATCAGCATTAAGCTTGATCTATCAAATTAACTCTTTGTTCAATAACTGACTTTCTCAGATGTCACCTCTTATTTATTACAACTTTTTTTAAGGATGAAAAAAGTATTTTTTAAATACATGTAAAAAAGACCATGTTTGTATAAAGAATTAAGATTATTTTTCTTAATACTCTGCAGGTGTTCATAAATGCAGGGATGCAACATCTTCTCTGCCATGCCAATAAAGAATGCAGTACACTGGGTAGTGGGTACAGGTGGCAACCTACACAACTTTACGTGTTAAACAGTCTTACCAGAACAACCTAGAACCTTTGTAAAATAAGCAATGATAATGTATGACCCTTCAAGAATAAACCTATGTTGTTTACAATTTCCACATTTATTCATTCTGCCACTAATCATATTCTTTAATTTATTATCTTCAAAATAAGTTTAACATTGTAACTTGATTTGGAAGTAAATCTAGGACTGTCCCCTACCTTACTGATGAGTGTTTCGCTACTTTCCAGTTCTGATTTAAGATACTTTTTAACACTGTATGTATCCAACAAATGGTAAAAAACCCAGTGTATTATTCAAAGAAACAGGAATCCCAGGAACCTCCTTTACTAATGGTTTTGACAAGATGAAAGTTAATTTATCCATTCTATGACTAAGCACTTCTAAATAAAAAAAAAAAATACAGAAATTCTTTAAGAGTAATCCTTGTCAAGGAACCTACATTGGAACACCTCAAAGAAACTGGCATCATCAGATTATTATTTTGGATAAAAATATCACTTGACCCTTCACTATACCTTTCTTCTGGGCAAGTGTACCACAACTACCAAAGTCTAAGTTATTATAGGTTGATAGGTGCTTACTAGGCTATTGATCTGTGAGCATCATATAATTGTTAGCCCTTATATTTTGCAATATCAATCTCAAAAGATGGGCCACACTAGTACATGTTGGGTACTTGCATGTTTCCCTATCCATGATGGCCACTGGTGTTAAAAAGAGGTGAATCCATGGTTACCGATCCATTCATCCAAGCTATATTTGACTGGAGTAAGAGAAGTACTCTGCTTTATGTGAAAGGGAAGCAGGTTTCATAGAAGTGGTATTCCCTCTGATACATCCCTCCAGCATGTTCTGGTAATTTTGCAAAAGAGATTGAGATCCCTTAAGTGCATGTTTCTCTTATTGCTGGACTTCTGAAAGTGTAATAGGTCTGCTAGAAGAAAGGCTGTTGAGGCTTTCTACATGAGGCAGAGGTCACCTCAGTAGCCTGTATGTAGAAGACAGACAAGGCTTTGGGATGGTCTGTATAGTTTTTATGACTTAAGCCCATAATATTTTTTTTTTAGTTATGTAGTGTTTTGATCACTGCTGTGACAGGTGTTTGGACAGGTACATACTGAAAGGGGCATTACAATCAATGATCGGCCTAATGACTGCTGAGTACAGAGGAACAATAATGACCCTAGATCTGGATGCCGTACCTTTCAATATAAGCTGTACAATGAGAAAGGACTTCCTAACAGTAATGAATAGGTGGTGATCACACAACAGCCCATTATCTACATAGGTTCTCAGATCTACGGGATTAGTTTTCAGGGGGAGTGTTGTCAGTTTCCTGTAGATGCTACATCCAAACTTACTTAAATTATCTGTTTTGTCCCTGGAGCAAACATTTTCAACTGAGTATTTTCCTTGGTGGTGAAGAGATTGAATTAATTTCCCATTTTTCTGGCTATGCTGAGAAAGGTTTCCTGATGCAGTTGCCACTCATTGGGATCTGAAAGACTTCTGCTGAGGTGGTCTGCTAGTTGGTCGTGCACACCTGGCAGGTATTGTGCCAAAAGATGTAACCCCATGGAATGTGCCATTTTCAAACATCCATTGCAAGGTGACAAAGAAGGTAGGTGTGAGTTCCTCCCTGCTTTTTTATGTACCACATGACTATGATATTGTCTGTTTTCACCAACAGCACCCCTGGTTTCCATTTCTCTCTGAAGGCTAGTAGACCTTTTTGGACTGCCATAAGTTACTTTAAGTTTGTTTGTCTCTTAGATTGTGGTAGTGAGGGTCAGAACTTTGAATGTTGGCAATATGACTGGTATAGGGAGAGAGCTAGCTGATATGATGGACAGAAGGAAGGTTGGTATATTGTGTGTGCAACAGACCAGATGGAAAGGGAGTAAGGCTAGGTGTATCGGAGGTGGGTTCAAATTGTTTTATCATGGTGTGGATGGGAGGAGAAATGCCATAGGAGTTATTCTGAAGGAACACTATGCTGAGAGTGTGTTGGAGGTGAAAAGAGTGTCGGATAGAGTGATGTTTATGAAGCTGGAAATTGATGGTGTAATGATGAATGTTGTTAGTGCGTATGCTCCACAAGTTGGGTGTGCAATGGATGAGAAAGAAAAATTTTGGAGTGAATTGGATGAAGTGGTGACTGGAGCAGATTTCAATGGGCATGTTGGTGAAGGGAACAGAGGGGATGAGGAAGTGATGGGTAGGTATGGTGTTAAACAAAGGAATGCAGAAGGTCAGATAGTAGTGGATTTTGCGAAAAGGATGGACATGGCTGTGGTGAATACATATTTTAACAAGAGGGAGGAGCATAGGGTGACATACAAGAGTGGAGGAAGATGCACACAGGTGGATTATATCTTATGTAGGAGGGCCAGTTTGAAGGAGATTGGAGACTGTAAAGTGGTGACTGGAGAAAGTGTAGTTAGGCAGCATAGGATAGTGGTTTGTAGGATGACGTTGGTTATCAAGAAGAGGAGGAGGAGTGTGAGGCAGCACCAAGGATCAAGTGGTGGAAACTGAAAAAGGGTAATTGTGAGGTGGAGTTCAGGGATGAGTTAAGGCAGGCACTGGGTGGTAGTAAAGAGTTACCAAATAGCTGGGTAACTACAGCAAAGCTAGTAAGGGAGACGGCTAGAAAGGTGCTTGATATCACATCTGGACAGAGGAAGGATGACAAGGAGAAATGGTAGTGGGATGAGGAAGTACTGGAGAGTATACAGAGAAAGAGGTTGGCAAAGAAGAAGTGGGATTGTCAGAGAGATGAAGAAAGTAGACAGGAGTATAAGGAGATGAGGTGCATGGCAAAGAGAGGTGGACAAGGCTAAGGATAAGGCATATGAAGAGTTGTATGAAAGGTTGGACACTAAGGAGGGAGAAAAGGACCTGTACCGATTGGCTAGACAGAGGGACCAAGCTAGGAAAGATGTGCAGCAGGTAAAGGTGATAAAGGATAATGAGGGAAACATACTCACAAGCGAGGAGAGTGTGTTGAGGAGATGGAAAGAGTACTTTGAGGGGTTGATGAATGAAGAGAATGAGAGGGAGAGAAGGTTGGATGATGTAGGGATAGTGAATCATGAAGTGCAATGGATTAGCAAGGAGGAAGTAAGGATAGCTATGAAGAGAATGAAGAATGGAAAGGCTGCTGGCCCAGATGACATACCTGTGGAAGCATGGAGGTGTTTAGGTGAAATGGTAGTGGAGTTTTTAACCAGATTGTTTAATGAAATCTTGGAAAGTGAGAGGATGCCTGAGGAATGGAGAAAAAGTGTTTTGGTACCGATTTTTAAGAATAAGGGTGATGTGCAGAGCTGTAGTAACTACAGAGGGATTAAATTGATCAGTCACAGCATGAAGTTATGGGAAAGAGTAGTGGAAGCAAGGTTAAGAAGGAAGTGATGATTAGTAATCAGCAGTATGGTTTCATGCCAGGAAAGAGCACTACAGATGTGATCTTTGCTCTGAGAGTGTTGATGGAGAAGTACAGAGAATGTCAGAAGGAGTTGCATTGTGTTTTTGTAGACTTAGAGAAAGCATATGACAGGGTACCTAGAGAGGAGTTGTGGTATTGTATGAGGAAGTCAGGAGTGTCAGAAAAGTATGTAAGAGAGGTACAGGATATGTACGAGGGTAGTGTGACAGCGGTGAGGTCTGCGGTGCTTATTTGCAATGGTGATGGACAGGTTGACAGATGAGATCAGACAGGAGTCCCCATGGACTATGATGTTTGCAGATGACATTGTGATCTGTAGTGAGAGTACGGAACAGGTGCAGGAGACCCTGGACAGATGGAGATATGCTCTAGAGAGAAGAGGAATGAAGGTCAGCAGGACTAAGACAGATTATATGTGTGTGAATGAGAGGGAGGATAGAGGAATGGTGAGGATGCAAGGAGTAGAGGTGGCGAAGGTGGATGAGTTTAAATACTTGGGGTCAATAGTTCAGAGTAACAGTGAGTGTGGAAGAGAGGTGAAGAAGAGAGTACAGGCAGGATGGAGTGGGTGGAGAAGAGTGTCAGGAGTGATTTGTGACAGACGAGTACCTGTAAGAGTGAAAGGGAAGGTCTACAAGAGGGTAGTGAGACCAGCTATGTTATATGGGTTGGAGACAGTGGCATTGACAAAAAGGCAGGAGTCTGAGCTGGATGTGGCAGAATTAAAGATGTTAAGATTTGCACTGGGTGTGACGAAGGTGGACAGAATTAGGAATAAGTATATTAGAGGGTCAGCCCAGGCTGGAAGGTTTGGAGACAAAGCCAGAGAGGCACAATTACGTTGGTTTGGACATGTGCTGAGGAGGGATGCTGAGTATATTGGGAAAAAGATGCTAAGGATGAAGCTACCAGGTAACAGGAAAAGAGGAAGGCCTAAGATAAGGTTTATGGATGTGGTGAGAGAGGACATGCAGGTGGCTGGTGTGACAGAGCAAGATGCAGAGGACAAGAAGAAATGGAATCAGGTGATCTGCTGTGGCGACCCCTAACGGGAACCGCCGAAAGAAGATGATGATGTCTCTCAGATTGTGGTCCCACTTCCCTTGCATCTGGAAGTGGTTGAAGTGTGCTCCCCTGGCTACCTCTGAGGCATCTGTGGTCAGTGTTTGCTCCTGGGAAGGGAATCTGAAGGGGAGATCCGGGTTGAGGGAACAAGCCGTGTCCCACCATGCAAATTCCACCTTGAGGCAAGGAATCAGTTTGATCTTGGCAGAGAGTGGTTGTGCATTCTGGCACCACACATTCTTGAGGTATCATTGGAGTTTCCTCATATGTAACTTGGCCAGGGGAATCATGAGGATGCAAGAGGCCATGTACCCCAGTGCCATGAGGTACTCTCTGGCTGTGAGAAAGTGTCTGTCCATGGTTTTTTGAAAGTAGACAGTCAGAAAGGAGACCTTGTCTGAAGACAAGAAAGCCTTTTGTAGTGTGGAATCTAGTAGGGCCCCTAAAAATCTTATTCTGGTTGTGTGGTCTTTTTGTGATATTCTGATAATTATAGTGAAACCCAGGGAGGTTAAGAGGTTCTGGGTGAACATTAAGTCTGAGTTGAGTTTTGTCAAGCTTGTAGCCTGGATAAGGCAATCTTCCAGTGAGGGGTAAATGTGAGCCCTTTTGTACTGCAGAAGGCAATTAGAGGGGCTACACATTTTGTGAAGACCCTGGGAGCATTAGACAAACCAAAGGGCAAAGCACAAAATTGATAGTGCCTGATACCTACTCTGAAAAGCAAAACACTTCTGTGTGATTCCTATATGGGAATATGCAGGTATGCACCTTTTAGATCTAGGGTAACCATAAAGGCCTTTGGAGAAATCATGGGCAAGAGTTTCTGAAAGGTCAATATCTTTAATTTTGGGACTAGCAGGAATTGGCTGAGGGCAAACAAGCCCAGTATAAGCTGCCATGTGCCTTCCTTCCTGGGAACAAGGAAGATCTGGAGTAGCAATCCCTTCCTTTTTGGTGTTCTGAGACCTTTTCCACCAAGCCCTAGGTAAGTAGTATATCTATTTGGAAAAGAACCTTTGCCCTTTGGTTTGGGGGAATGTCTGGGAAGCCTGATGGCTTCAACGACTGCTTGAATTCAAGCTTGTAGCTCCTTGAGGTGATGGCTAGTACCCACTGGTCTGAAGTTATGAGGGACCAATTCCCTTGGAATAATGCTAGTCTTCCTCCAAGTCTGGGAGAAGGAGGGTAAGGAAGGGGAGGGGAAACTATAATGGAAGAGTTATGACTGTTCCCTGCCAGGGGCCTGTGGTCTGCAAATGCCTGGCCTAGAGGTTTCTGAATGCCACTGCCTGGGTCTTTGTTGCTGCTTCTGGCTCCTTTTGCTATGTGGCTTCCTTTGCCTAACCATAGATTGGAAGGCAAAGGATCAATGCTTAGAAGGATAGTTTACTGAAACAAGGGGGGCTGCACCTGCAGGAAATCTTTAACAGTCTGTATAGACTTGGCCTTGTCTTCCATTTCTTTTGAGCACAGCTTCTGCTTTGGGGCCAAATGGGAATTCCTTGTGCCAGGGGCATTCAAGAGGTTTGATTTTACACGGTCTGGGAGTGACTGTTCCCTCAGCCATGTGTCTCCCCTAATAAAAAGAAAAAGTTAGGAGTCTGACCATAAACACTTCAATAATGAAGCTTTGGAATACACAAGATTCTTTCTCAACACAGCATAAAATCAACTTTGTTAGTCAGCTTAAATATAAAATGACATCCAATCATATTTGAAATGCAGTCATCTGACCATTAATTAAAATGCATTTTATAAATAATACTACCTAAAATATAATCTACAAAGCTTTTTTTTTTTTTTAAATATTTTTATTCATTTCCGAAAACATGAATGCAGGTTATTTATGACAATGAAGTATTTACAAATTATTTAAAAAGGTAGGCTAAAACCTCTAAACAGATATCAAACATTAAAACCAAAATAAAGTATTTACAAGGGTGTCTATTGTTGACATATTATTGACTTTCTATACAATTGTTTCCTGATTATAATCTGCTGCAGTCATTATTCACCAGTATTTCAGTTACTTTTTGCCATGCTACGTATAATGATGTAGTTCTTTCAGTTCTTCCTTTAATAGTGTTCATTTTCAATTACGATACTGCTGACACCATATTCATGAATTGCTTAAAAGTTGGAGAAGCTTTGGATTTCCAGTTTGATGTAAAGTTCTTCCTTGCAATAGCTAGGAGAGTCCATAAGATTACATATTTTGTTCTTGGCACACAGTCGGGTACAGGTGCATTAAACAAAATAATAGATTTGGAAATCTGGAATTTATCATTGAATACCATTTGCAGAAAATAATTTATTTTATCCCAATATGGTTTAATCAAATGGCATTAGTAGAACATATGTTGCCAGTCGGCTTTTATTGATAAATCACATCTCCAGCAGCCAATATTTTTCTTAAACATAAGTTCCATTTTATGAGGGGTTACATAAGATCTGTGTATGAATTGCCATGTAAAAGTCTCCAATGTAATGAAAGTGATGTCTGCTTTGGAGAGAGAAGAATTAGTTTTTATCTCTGTCATTTGGCACACGTCCATTAACTGATCTATAATAATTCCATATTTTGTCATTATTATGCATTTTACTTTTTGTTTGTTTTATAAATAGATGATAAGTATCCCTTTCCAGTAATGGGTTGATTCGTTAGTAATATTATATGTTCTATAAGGTTAGGAACATTTTGTCTTATTGATGGTTGCATTGTTTCTTGTTTGCTTAATATATACTGTCTTAATTCTTGTACATGTAACCACGAACTATCTTCCATATTTAATTTCTGTTTAATCTGGTCTATTGTCAGAGGTTTTCCAGAGTTTAGTAATTGATGCCAATATATTAATCCCTTTTCTTTAAGCATGTTGACTACTTCCATATTAAATGTTATTATATTACCTTGTGTGTACGCTACTGGATATAAAAGAAATGACCATATTAAAACATATATATATATATATATATATATATATATATATATATATATATATATATATATATTAAAAGACATCTGGAACACACACAAAAATATAAGATAAAACATATGGAAAAAACATATAAAACATAAGGAAATTACATTTCGTACATGGCTATGTTTCTTCTTAAGTAATGGTTTTACGTTATTTTTATTATTTAAACCTGGAAACTTATCAGCTCTAAAAAAATGTATCCATTTATACTCAGCCATCTCAGTATCATTTACAAGCTCAACCCCTCTTTTTTGCTTACAAAACTCTTTGTAAAACCCTAAATTTAAAAGAATGTTCAATACCGAACTGCATAAAGTGTTTAGTAAGGGCATTAGTCTCTATCTGCCTATGAAATCTCAGACAGATGAGAACCAATTCTTTCTTTGAATTTCTGGTTAGTTTTTCTTACATAAAAACATTCACATCTTACACAGCTTGCAAAATATATAACATTTTCTGTTAGTTTGCTGAAGTTTTAAATATAAAGGGGCCTTTTGTTATTGGATGTATAAATTCCTTATCTAAACTAATATACTGGCAACTGATACAGTTATGGCAAGGGACAGTTCCCGGTTTACTAAACAGAAAATTCTTATGAGAATTAAATACTTGATCTTTGTAACAGAGTCTTTGTTTCAAATTTCTTTCCGTTTTATAGATAAAATGTGGTTGCATGTTAATAATTTCACTAATATTTGGGTCAGTGTTATTTGTTCAAAATAATCAAATTCTTTCATACTAACAAAATTTGTGTCTATATTACACTTTGTAACATATCCAATGCAATGTCTCCCAAAATTACAGAGCCTGTAGCTGCAGCCTTATTGGCAGCTTCCATAGCATCATACACATAGTGGAGGGAATGTTTTGCTAACTGAGAGCTGGAATTGCAAAGGTCTGGTAACTCCTTAGAGAGCCCCTTGTTCTCTAAAGTCATGTTACTGTCTCATCTGATCCAGTAAAGTCTCCTGGTATTTTGTCATGTGGAACTGGCAGTTTAATGCCCTCATACATAAGGTAGCAGAAGTGTAAACTTTTTTTGCCAAATCTTTCTAGGGCCCTGCTTTATCTGTGGGCAAAGGATTTCTGAAGGAGCTAGGAGGTCACATCCTCTAGGTTAGCTGCAGGATTTTGAGAGAGATGCTTATGAAAATCCATATTATTATTAATATTTGTGATTGGTAGCGGAGCTGTTTAGCTGGCTGTGAAGGATTCTACAAAAATCTGGACATACAAAGCTGATAGGTATACGTTTTTTGAACTTGTTCTGTTTCACTGATAGTTAACAAAACTGTATTGCATTTATTTGTTTCACTGAATATTGACTGAATACTGATGTGCTCTCTCTCTCTACAGTTGTTTCTCAGGGCTAGTTCAGCACTACTGGAGGTTGTTTTACATTCTGTGAAGTTCTGTTTTTCTCTGATTGCCTGGGGCTCTATCTTTTGTTTTACACTACTGGTACAGTTACATTTCTGTGTATTTGTGCTCAGCTGGCTGTGACGGATTCTACAACCATCTGGACATCCAAAGCTGATATAAGTATACTTGTTCCACTTGTTCTGTTTCAGTGATACTTAAAAGTGTACTGCATTTCTTTCTTTCTTTCTTTCAATGAATATACTGATTGAATATTAGTGGTCCCTCTCTCTCTCTCTCTCTGTAGTTTGCTGTTCTCACCCTGCCACCCAAGTGTTGTACTCTTAAACTTGGTGACTTTGGAATTGCCCACTCCTACTGTAAATTTGTCTTTGGACACTCCACCCAGCCACATCTCATTTACTCACTCAACTGAGTACAGTGAGATAATTTCAGAAGGAATAGTGAGCCCTCTTGCTTCTTTGATTTCAGACACTCCTACCAGTCCCATCTCATCAGCTCAGTCTACTGTGTGCAGAGAGAGAATTTGGGAAGGCCAACCCCCTTAAGTTTCTTAGTCTTGAATTATCTTCTGTTTCCTCCCTTTCAACTTAAAAAAAATTACACCTTATTCAGCTGCTCTTACTGTAACTGTGTTCTAATTACTTTATTACTTTATTTTGCTTTGCTGTGCGGTCTTACATGTCTAAGTGCTCTTATTTTGCTGCACTTATTACTGCTTGTTAGTGGCCTGATTAAATTTATCTGCTATTCTAAGCATCTTAGTTTTGGTTTTAGCACTTGTGCTTCAGGACAGTTATTTTACTTTTTAGAAGCTTTTTGTGGTCTACACTGTTGTGGAGAAATGCTTATCAAAACCCTCTCTCCATAAGTCCGCCAAGTATTCAGAACACTGTGTCTGGACAATTCCCATCGGGTTCTCCTGCCAGCCTGGTCGACATGGGCATATTGAGACAGTATAGCAACTGCCCCATGTTCATTGACAGCCCTCTTCTCCTAGCACACAATTATTCTACTTGCGAGAAATGCATCAACATCTGTAACCTGGAATCCATGCTCTCTCTCGCCACAGTCAGTACTCCACATAGCCAAGCACAACACATGCCCACCTATGCTGAGATCCTCAATAAAAACTTACCTAAACAACACAGACTTCCAAAACACACTTGCAAACATTCCACACACAACACCAAACACATCACACACAGCAGACAACACACCAGTGTCTCACAAACACAGTCCATAAGGCATAACAATAAACCAACGCAGCCCATAAGGTATAACAATAAATCAAACATACTAGTCATTGGCGACTCAGTTGTGAGACACACATATGTCCCCCTCACCAGGCTCGACAAGGAGAAGGTCACGGTCAATTGTTTGTCAGGTGTCAGAATCCACCACATCACGCATGCACTTAAGTCTCTCCACAATGCGTACAAGTATGACTCTGTCATTGTCCATGTTGGTGTGAATGATTTCAGATGTACCTCAGTGGATTATTTATTTATTTATTTGACATTTATTGACCGAGTTGGTCCAGCTGGGACAGAGCCCCTTTTCAGTGGAGACCCAGGGAGAAAAGCTCCACAGTTACTACATACAATTAAGCTGACATAGTACATAGCTAATTATACAAAATCTCCAACAGTGATATACAAAAAAGCAGGTTTAACAAGAATAGTAATTAGACTAAACATATCAGCAAGCACTGTAGGTAGAGTGCAGAGTAAAAAATAGTACAGATAAAGTACAGTGGGTACCGTGTAGTTTAGGGTAAATAAGCAAGGGTTTCTATCCTTAGTCATCCAAAAGTAGAATAGTTAGACATCAGTACAGATTAAACTGGCTGTGATGGGAGAAGAGGTGGTCAGATAAGAAAGGTTCTACTAGAGTGTAGGTAAGAGGTAGAGAGATAGGAATGTTGGAATGAAGAGTTGAAATAGAGAGAGATCAGGAGGAAGGTAGGGTTACACTGATGTAGGAGAATGGAGAGATTGGATTGGACTATATGAAGAGAGACATGACTGAGCTCTCACAGTATGTGTCCCAGGCAGGTATGACCCAAGCCCTAATCAACATCCTACCTTCACCAAGAATGATACCACAATACCAACAAAAAATAATTGACTTCGACAATTGGCTTAATTTCTGGTGTCTTTCCAAGGGGATCCAGTATCTGTCTACCTCGGGATATACGGTTGACAGGCTTCGATGCTTTGCCAGAGATGGCCTCCACCTATCACCTCTGGGATTCTGGATCCTGGCCAAGGCTCTTGCCTCCCCCATTGTGCCTTTTTTAGGCTATGTCCCGAAGACAAATTTTCCAACATAAAAGATCTGTCAAAAAGCAAATGGAAGGCCATGCTGCTTAACGCTAGGAGCCTTAACTTGAAAATGCACTCACTGGAGGCTCTCCTCACACTGGAAAATGACACTGTGTGTGCATTCAGGGAAACTATGTTCAAAGCTGCGGAGCGCACCCCTGCCTTACCAGGCTATACCTCATTCCACACATTCTGACCCCAAAATGAAGTCAGGAAGACTAAGGGTGGTGGAGTTTCTATCTTCATTAAGGACAGGCACACCTCCAGACTGGTTTGCCAGCATGATGCACTGGAATTACTCCAGGTGCAACTGACAGTTGGCAAGACACTCATCCAAGTTAAAGATAGCTACTGACTTCCCTCCATAACTCAGGACTCCCACTCCTCTTACCTGGGCCTACCTGACTCCATCAAGGTACCTCCTAATACTCTGATCCTTGGTGACTTCAACTACCCTACCATAAACTGGGTGAACTATTCCTGCACTAATGCACTCACCCAACGATTCCTTGACTTCATCAGTTCTAATGCTCTAGACCAGCTCGCTACATCCCCCACAAAGGGAGATAATATTCTGGACTTGGTTCTCATCAACATGGGTGACCGCTGCACCACTCCCGTAATATGTTCTTCCCTGGTGAGATGAGATCATTGGTCTGTCTCATTCAAAGTTTTTATCCCACCCAACCCCCCCAGCCACAACCAAGCTAAAAAACTTCTCAAAAGCTGACTACAACCTCCTAAGGATGGGTATCAGCAGCTTTACACCACCACCACCCTCAGAAGATGCAGACAACTATGTAGAACAGTACACCAGTGCAGTATACAAGCGCCTGTACAACTGCATGGACTCAGTCATACCCAACAGAACTAAAACCTGCTCCTCAATGAAACACAAACCTGTCTGGTGGACATCCTCTATCAGCAGGCTTTACAACAAAAGGAAGAAATTGTTGTCCAATGGTAAAAAGGAACAAATTCCAAATTGGAAAACCTCCCTTCTCAGCCTCAACAAGCAAATTAGATCACTAATGAAAACCCCCAAAGCCAATCATGAATTGAAACTAGCCTCCAAAACAAAGGGAAACCACAAAACCTTCTTCAGTTACATTAAGAACCTTCATGGAAAAGCCCAGGTTTGTTCAAAATTAGTACTCAATGGTACCATTTACAATGACCCTATTGACTTACCCAACCTGCTAGTAGATAGGTTGAGTGCAAACCTCACCCCCCATCCCCCTACAAAGGCCCATTCGGCATCCCCAATACTTATACCAAACCTCACATCTCCATAGATCAAGTGTTAAAGGCCCTATCCAAGGCAAAGAACCCAGCTTCCATGGGACCTGACTATATTCTGCACCACCTCCCAGCAAGAACTAGCTTCACCATTGAGCACCCTATTCAACCACAGCCTAAGTACAGGCTTCATTCCAGCAGAGTGGAGAACTCCTATTGTCATCCGCTTGCACAAAGGTGGTGCCACTATTGATCCTAGAAACTATCACCCCATTAGTTTGACAAGTCTGATCTGTAAAGCCATGGTGCGTATTATTATTATGGATCTCATAAACAAGTACACAGGCAATCTCCAAGCACTTGACCACACCCAGTTTGGATTAGTCAAGGGCAGATCTTGCCTGTTGAAACTGGTTGACTTCTTTGAGACTGTCACCAAGGCCTAGATGAGGGAAAGTCAGTACATACAGCTTACCTTGACTTGTTCAAGGTCTCTGACACAATCCCCCCACTCAGGCATCATCAAAAAGCTAACCAACTTGGCAAAAATCCTTATCTCATCAGGTGGGTGGCCAAATGGCTCACCGATAGGACTCACAAGGTTAAAACAGGTGCCTCCACCTCCGACAGTAGACCTGTCACTAGTGGTGTTCCCCAGGGATCTGTCCTAGGACCCCTACTGTTTGGCATCTATTTCTCAGAGGTCCAGGCCAAGACAAAAAGCCTGTGGCTGACCAAGTTTGCAGATGGCTGTAAACTGAGTACTGTCATTGACTCCCCAAAATGATGTTAACATACTGCAAGAGGGTCTCACAGCAACAAACTGGTGCCAAAGTCATGGCCTTAACTTAAATGCAAAAAAATGCATTATCATATCATTCAGCAAAAACACAGCCCCTACTGACTACCACATCAACAGCAACCCCCTAAGCACACAACCTATGGCGAGAGACCTGGGTACTCAGGTTAACAACAATCTCACATTCGACCATCATGTAACGGCAGTGGTCACAAAAGCCTTTTACTTGGTTCATCTCATAAGTAAAGGGACTGCATCCAGAAAAAAGGAGGTTATTACCTCTCTGTACTCCTTCCTCATTAGGGGAACAATTGAGTACAACGCCCCTTTTTGGTATGTACCTCTCCAAACACCAGCACCAACAGGAAAGGTCAAAGAAATACCTCACAATGACCTCCAACACCTGTCCAATGCAGACAGGCTCAAATCACTATCACTCTACTGAGTATCATACAGATTGCTCAGAGGTGAGCCTGTGTCTCACCTACAAGGCAATATCGGACCATGCCCTACTAGAAATGCTCCATATCCGTAAGTCTAACTCCTTGTGCATTAGCCACTCAAAAGACCTAAATCTAAAATGTGACATCAACAAAACTTGCTGGAGAGGCAGATCTGTCTCCCAGAGGCTCCCCCATCTCTGGAATAGACTTTCCATACATGTCAAACAGAGTACCCCACTGACTCTCTTCAAGCGCAACCTTGATGAGTGGATGGGAAACCACAAATTTGTCCCAGGGGTTCCACCTGTGTCCCTCAATGACAGGGACAACAGGTGCTGGCCGAGGTTTCTTTTTTGGGGATGAACTCTTGGCTAGGCTTGTAAGGGCCTCAGGGCCATTAGACTAATAACCTCCTATGATGCTATAATCCAAAACCCTATAAAATCGAGCAGGTTTTCTAGAGATAGGATGGAGGGAGTCTGGCTTCATGTAAGAGTCCAGAAAGACATAATTCACAACGTTCAAAATAGGAGGGACGGTGAGTGGTTTATGTTCTGGGAGGTTGAGAAATTACCTTATCCTTTTCTTGGACTGAGGGTAATCCTGGGTTTCCCACTAGAAATGTTCCCTCCTCAAAGTGTGCAGTGTTTCCCTGAAATATAAATCCTCAGGAGGGGAAGCAGAAACCATATTCTCCTCAGAGTCTGAGTCTTCAAAGGATGCCATGGAGGAGCCATCTTCAAAAACAGAATCTCCAGGTCAGAATCCTCATCTAACTAAAAGGTATCAGAAAGAACTTCTGAGAGGGGATCTCCTTTGTTTTTTCCTATGGAGGATTTAGGAGGGGGTTGCATGCCTCTAACAATGGAAATAAGGTTGTCTGCCAATCTCACAAGGTCCTGCCGAATAACCTGTGTGGGAGAGCCAGTAGGCATTGGCTGGGTCTGAGAGGAAGCCACTTTCCTAAGAGTAGCTCTTGGTTTAGGCCTGGTGGCGTCTGAAGCATGGACGCCCATCTCCCTTGGAAGAATGGTCAATGTCAAAGTATGGCACTGTGCAACATCTGCTGTGCTGCAGTTGCTGGATGCCACGACCTGCACAGTGATCCTGGTCCCAAACGAAGAACTGAGTTTTAAGGCTTGCGCAGATGTTGAGGGGACCAGATGGCATATCACACTTTGAATGAGTCTCGACAGAGGGCTGCATCACCTCGGTCATGGAAGGGGGCTGCAAAAGTGCCTCATCTTCTTCAGGGATAATAAGCCTGGGAGGGCTGGCCGACAGTGAGCCGATGTCATCCGAGGCCCTGAACCAGGAAACTACTAACTCATAAGTCTAACTACCCTCATAAGCAAGGCTAATCATGGACCTGATTAACAAAGGTACAGGAAATCTCCAGACTCTAAAAACAACCCAGTTCGGCTTTGCCAAGGGCAGGTTCTGTCTACTCAATCTGGTGGACTTCTTTGAGAAGGACTTGGAAATGACGTAAAAAGATAATAGAAGAAGCTTCAGAAAAAGACCAAATTTTATTAGTCAACACATTTTTTTATACTTATTTACTGATGCATAAATTTAAAAAACAGGCCCCTAATCAGGAAGATGGATTAATTAAGTAAGACGTTGAGGTGTTTTATTGCAGAGGAATACAATTCCTTCATCTGGAACACCCAGCACGGTGTTAGCAATAACAACCTCATTTGTTAAGTATATGCAGTCTCCACTGCCTACAGGAGACATAAATGTAAAGCAGTGCAGTAGCTTAAGCAAAGTTTCCAGGGACAGCAATTACCAGTGACAAGCCTAATGTGCAAAATCCATAATATGCTCAATTCACTCCACAGGGAACTCCAATGAAACACTATTACATAGCATGCACTGCCAGTTACGAAGGCAGTCACAATGTGTGGTACAGCAATATAATGTACTGCTGTCAAATTCTGTTAAGAGATTAAACTGCTGAAAAGTTCTGTGCATTGAACAATACAAGTTATTTTTCCCTCTAGTGCAAACATGCAGCATGCACGTGAGTAGCTATACTTATCACAGACAGAGATACACTCACCCTCATAAATGCACACAAAATGCCAGGCATGTTTCCTTCCTTCTGTAGAAGGTAAGACATACAGGTTATTTGAATGGTATACTCAAGTCCTTGACACATGCATCTTCAAGTCATGAATTTAAGGGACACTCAGTTTCTCAGGACTGCAGGGTACTTCATCCACAATACTCTTTCCTTAGTTAAATGCTGCTGTCTGCAACTGCTTCAAATCCATTTCTTATTCTTATTCCTAGCTTTCTTTTCCTGGTGCTTTTGGGAAGCTGAATAGTTCTTCATACTGTGCCCCTGTCAGAAGTTGTATACAAGACGGGGAAAAAAAAATTCCTTGATACCTCACAGACCATTTGATCTAAACATACTGCTTCCTTCTCAGTTTCTTGAGACGTCTTAGAACTTCTATTAGACAGAAGATTCTTTAGTTAGAAACTCACGTCTTGATAAAATGCTTAACCTCAGGAAAAAAATGGTACCCATTTGAAAATTCGGGACTAGGATTGCAGAGTCCCAAAATGTGAACACTGAAAGACTGAAAATCTGGATTTATATATGTTAAGTCTGAGATTGCCATTTCTCTGAATATTTTCTATGAGGCACGAAGATCTTGAAGTTGATGTGTGTATGTGTGTGTGTGTGTATTTTATATATATATATATATATATATATATATATATATATATATATATATATATATATATATATATATATATACACACACACATATATATATATATATATATATATATATATATATATATATATATATATATACACACACACACACACATTTGGGATGCTCACCCCCTTTCAATAAAAAAAAAGATTACAGGAGAAGAGTGATGTGCTTTTCTCCTGTATTTTCAGCCTTTTTTTCTGTATTTCAAAACTCTGCAGTCTGACTCCTGGTGTACTTATAGGAAACTGGAACAGATTGTGACCTTTTTGTTTTGAAAAAAAAAAATACACAGCTTTTATTTTGCTGTTCGCATACCCTAGCTATATCTTTGATGATGATGAGGTTTTCAGAACTGGACATATATATATATATATATATATATATATATATATATTTATATTTATAAACATTCATGTAAAACACACACACACACACACACACACACACTATGAGAAGGCAATGCACAAATGCACAAGCTGATGACTGTACTCTTCATGAAGCTTCACAACACTATTTTTTTGCAGAGGCAACTCTCTACATAAAGTGCTTTACACCACATCTCCCTCCACAAATATGCCAACTGGATGGTTGCATTAACTGTGGGGAAAAGAGAAACATTATAGAAGGATGAAAACAGATCTCACAGAACAGCAAAAATAGTTAAAACAACAGGGAACTGTTCACTTTTTGGGACTCAGCATTACATTTGATAAGACAGATTTTGGTGAATGGTAGATTTTCCATATAAAAGTTTAACGACTTCAGACATTAACCTGCAGTTATTCTTGAATCAGTATATATCTTTTTAAGTAGCGCCTTTTGTCACTGATTATGCTTCAACCGAGACTCACTGCTGCTATTTTAGGTTCCCTGCAACTGTCAATCACCTGGCCAGCTTTTGTGATCTGAGTCCTATTTACCCCTTTAGGATGAAAGCTAATCACAGTGCAGCTTTAAGATTCCACTGCATGCCAAGTAAGTGATCAGGGGAAGGGATGTTCAATGGCTGTAGTGCTGGGCCATGAATGACAATGTCCCTCAGGAAGCCCTGAACAGGCACCTCTTGTTATGTCTCTGGTCTTCAACTGAGACTTATTAGAGGAAGAGGAGCCCCACACATTCCTCCTCAACATCACCTAGGTAAAGACAAATAGATTCTATAATATTCTCCATCCTTGGTTAGTTCCTTCAGTGGTCTGGCAGCTGCTCAACCCTGGATTAGCAGGGTTATAGCCAGTGAGGTATCCTTCCATACCAGGTAGTCAGCCAATACGATTACTACTGATTTTACCAGAATCAAGTAAAAATCAGTTGTTTTGCTTCCCTTAAGGTGGTATGTATGATCTGTTACAAACAGCACAAACCGGTAATATAGCTGCAGCAAGCAACAAAGCAACGCAAACGGAATATAAAGGGTGTGAGGACTTCCTTCATTTAGTATTGCTCTTCTGGTATCAGTCTGTCTATTCTACAGCAAATCATTCTTCCTTAGGTGACATACACATATGCACCACAGACATTTATGTATCTGCACTCTCATTTACACAAGGCATATTTTCTTCCAATCCAAGTCCTCCATTTATACAAGCTATTCCCCTCAAAAAGCTGTATTCCATGATGATCATAAATTTCAGTAACAGCAAGAAAACATACTTTATGCATTTTAATATGTCCTAACAATCAGAAGAATACAGTCTGACTTAGTGGTCAGACGAGCACTAAATAAACAGTCATCGCCACAGCATGTATTCCCTTTATATGACTTAGACCTCACACTGTACTTCCACTATGCTTTGCCTGCATCATTCTATTTAAACAAATAGTGCAGCCAGACATTTTTGATTTGCACACTAAGGTCTTATGCTCTTATCAACCCAACAAAACTGAAAAATGTATGTCCTTACCAGAAAGAAAGCTCTGTAGAAAGAACTTTGTTAACCTCTAAGACTTGACTTACTCTGCAGGTGTTAGGAATACGCAGCAAATAAAACTTTCCCAGACTTCCTTCCTGTCCTTCTCCTTGTCATCATACACCACAAAACCTCCTCTTTGCAGGTGACATCAGTAGAAAGCTGATGCTAAGCATTAAATAAAAAATGAAAAGAAAAGAAATTGCAGGTTGGAGACAGGGTACATTGTTGAAAATGGACCTTCTTCCTACAGACCTCAGCAGATGTGAATGTTATTTCTAGGTACTTAACATAAGGTAAGAACAGCCTATCTTCAGTAACTTCTAGGACAGAGTCCATTTATTAAACATGCTGGGTAGCTAGTCCCATAAATTACTCCTGAGATTGGTAGTAACCCTGAAAGAAGTCCTGGAGGTCATGGAAATGATGTCTAGCCTGTACTGCATTGCAAATGTTTTAAGAGAAGACTAGGTTGTTGTTGAAAAGATATATGTGGTCTCATGAAAAAAGGCTGTGGAAATACTGAATGTTAAGGAGGAATAAGCTCTAGGATATGTGGACGAGGTTTTCCCATGTTTATCTTAATAAAAGGCTTTAAAGTTTGCTATCCATCACATTTGGTAATGTATTTCCTAACTTGGACTTGGCAAAGGACCCAAACAGCTGATCTTCGTTCCTCCAAGACTTTGTTCTGTGCACAAATAATCTAAGCTCTATTTGGACATCTGTACAGTAAAGGGGCATTGTCTTGATTAGAATATTTTTGGAAGAATACTAGTAAACTGATAGAGTGGTTCAGATTAACATCAGTAACAACCTTGGGCATAAAGACAGGATTAGGCTAAAGAGTCACTCTTCCCTTGTGGAAGACATAAGGGTGGGGTGCTGCACTCCTGAGTATGCCATCCTTAGTTAGGTTAAATGAAGGGTCCATCTGCTCGAGTTGGTGGTAGCTTGGGTGACTGTAAAAGAACCCATGGCACTTATCGAAAAGGGTAAGGGAAGTTATCCAGTGCCCTGGCCAAATTTCCTCTATTAAGTAAGAATACCATCTTGGGTCTCCCCTGAAGAGAGGCAACTGACCTAGTAGGACTAACTCAGTCAACGAAGTGTTAAAAAAAAAAAAAAAAAAAAAGATACATTATCTTCAGTCAAGCTTTCATATCTCTAAAACCTGCTTGGCAGATGTAACTGCTACTAAGAACAGAGTTTTCTAGGACAGGAATTTCAAGTCAGCTAAGGCTGTGGAATGGAAGGTGAGGATCAGTTATGTGAATGTTCTACAATAGATCTGGGTCTCTCAGTAAAGGTTTGTGAGAGAAGGTCCCTCACAAGAAGGCCCGCAAAATGGCAATATGCTAAAGAAGTGGAACTGTGCCCAGCATAAAAACTGGATCTGTCCTCCAAGTAAACTTTAAAGAAGGAATAGGTAGGACCAGAAAAAATATTTCTTCCAAAGAGTGCATAGTTTTGGACCCATGGAATGGAGGCTGTGTTTAAGCCTCTTCTGGTAACTCAAACGGAAAAGAGAATTAACTTCTCAGTGTATACTTTTCAACAAGATGGTCTCTCAGCAGATGTAATGATACAGATCACTATATTAGAGAAATTATTTAGTTTGGCTATCATTAGATTTGAAGCGATTGTGATGGTAACCTGAAACAGGTCCAGGACAGACTTACTGGAAGAGCGAGATATCAATGTCTTCCAAGGACAACAGAGCCTCAATGGGCTCTGAGGCAGGATGGGGCAATTAAAATGACTTTAGTTTTGTGCAGTCTGGCTTTCTGGATTAAATCACATCATCTGAAGAAATGAGGAAAAACACAGAAAAGACCATTTGGTAACAGGTGAGTTAAGACATCCTCGATTGACCTCCCATAAAGAGGATAGGGGAAAAGAACTTGGGGCACTTCACAAACTGCAAATCCCCAAGGGTAAACATATTCTTCTCAACTGCTTGCCTGAGAGGCCAGTCATGGAGCACAATGAGATGGCTGCTTAATATGAGTACCAGTGAAATAAGCCCCCTAATACTGTTCTTCACTACTGATGATCAGTCCAGTTGGACTGGGCACTGCCTTGTGAATGTGGCCTTGAAGTTCAAAGGATAAGAATGATTTCCCTTCTTGCTTGTTGAGTTGGATGGAAAAATAGCTTCTTTGATAAGTCAGTCCTGAAAGCTTGGCAAGGAAAGAACTGCCTTCACCGCTAGAACACTGATTGCAGTAGAAGCTCCTGAGGTATTTATGTTTCTCGGACCACTTGTGCATTGTAAGGCATATGCAGCATTGATCACCATTGTCTGAGAAGTCTGCATCTGAAAAAAGAACATTTTCAAAAGCATTCCTCTGATGACACTCGGTTTCATTATTAGATCTAATGCGTACAGTGCACCTAAGGGTATAGCACTGAAATCTAAGGCAGCACTGACATTTAATGCGCTTATCAGCAAGTAACACAGGCCTGCCCCAGGTACACAGAGAGAGAGAGAGAGAAAATACCAACAAATGGAAGAATGGAGATCACCCATCATAAGAATAATCCAGGAAGGAAAGAAGAATGAAGAAAAAGTAAGTCACTGTACCACACAGACAATTATCCAACAAAAACACCAGAACAGCCTGAGATTGTTTCTTTCTTGATACAAAGCTTGATGCAGTAGAGCAAAAACAGAGTGAGAGGAGATACTATGGTGCATGACAGAAGGCAACCTTGGAAATTTTTATCTTCCCAACAGCCCTAATGTCCAAAGTGTAAGTCCTAGACCCCTTCTTATTAGATCTACCCTTTGTTATGAGCTATATATTAAAAACAGAAAGCATGCACACTAAAGAATTTATATCAGTAGCCTCTAGTTATAAAATAATTAACACAGCAACCTTCTTTTACTCTGGACACTATTTTTCACTGGCACAAGGGCACCTTTTTATTTCATTTAGGCATTTCAAGATGGAAAAGAGAATGTTCCTAAGGTGGCAAAATGTTGCCCATCAAGAATAAAGTTGCATACCATAGCTTACATAGTACACGTTTGGCTACTCAGATGCTTAGTTGTGAACTAGAACCCTCAAAAGTACAGGTCGTGAGGTAGCTGTGGTACTAAGGTGTTGGCACTTGACACCTGTTAAAATGCAAACTGTACTGTACTCCTGGGCTGCTTATCTCATACAAGGTTTTAGAATCATATCCACTTAACCCATCTCGGTGAAGTCCTCCTGTGCTCTTACAGAGGTAAAAATACTCTAAGGTACTACCTGCTATGATTGGGAAAGGGTCAATATGTGTTGTGCTGATTAATACCTACATCTAATGAAATTAATTTCTAAAATTTGGAGCCAAATAAAAATGTTACTCATTCACCATGTGTGTCTGTGTGCACGCATACACACACACATATATATATATATATATACATACACACACACACATCCCCGACGGAAAACACTTCACCTACCTGCACACCCACCTAACTCTGCTAAACCTACCCTAACTCCTTACCCCACCTAAGCTCACCCACTAACACCCACCCCCCCTACCCAGTTAACCTAACTGCACACCCACACAACCTGCACCCTAACACTAACTCACTTCACTTAACCCTACCCTCTAAACGCCTCCTAACACACTTACACTCACTAACCATACTACCATAACTCCGACACCACCACACCAACACACACACACCTAACCACTCCCACTGACCCACGACCCAAGCACTTACCTGACCCGGGCCCCGCTCTCGTCACGCCAGCTTACTTACGATCAGATTGCACATTCCTTGTCGGGTCTTTCTATATATATATATATATATATATATATATACATACATACATATACACACACGGGTTTGTATTACCTTGTATAATTGGAATTAACAAAATTACAACAGAAAATTCTGCAGTAAGAAACTTACTGCTGCACACAACACTCAGTATGTAAGCATTCAGTCAAGCCTACCATTAAAAAACGACCTCACAATCTATCATTATTTACTCAGATTTGCAGATGTCTCACCCACCGAACAATTTAATGGCTAGATTCACCCTACCTTTACTCTCTTGTACTTCAGTCCAGTTTCATCCTGAAGCCAAGTAAACTATTGAACAAGATCATACTAGGAGGTGTGCATTTCATTTTAATACTATTCTTAGTCTTTTAAATACAACTTTACCAGTTCCCATTTTAATTTTCTTTTTTCTGCATAATGCCCTCTTGAGACCTTCTCAGTATTTATTGCAACAGAAATTCTACTCCTCCTTTTTGATCCATTTTAGAAATACATAGTGCTCCATCACGTCCTTCCTCTGCTTTCCTTCACGTGGTAAATACAGAAATCATTTAATATGCTCTCAACATTTTCACCTTCTTCTCCTGAACAATTTGCAAAGATATGCCTAGTATTAAATGTGATTTTTTTCAGAAATCACATCTGATACAGACATATCTGCAAATGGGTGACAAAGAGGGATACAGCCAGCACAGCTATCTGAAATTTTGTAAATAATTATATGTCATTTGTGAATATCAACATGATTTATATAAGATGCTTGTGTTACAACTGTATTAGAACTGTATGTCAGGTGTATATCAAATTGCTGGCAAAGAAGTGTGTTGAAAAGGTTTTTGCAAAGTGCTGTTTGAAATGTAACCACAGTGTGCCCAACTGGAACAGAACAGAAATGCACATGCACTATTGTAACTATTTAAATGAATATATTTTAACAGTGGAAACTGGAATACAGGAGGTTAACTTCACAAAAATTGCTGAAGTTAAATTACTTTCTGGCTATGCAATAGAAGATGGCATCTTTCAGTTTTCACTGCAGTTACAGACACGGAGTCTGTGCTGAGAAGCTTTCTGTATTGTCTCTGGAGTGAACTAATTACTACCTCTGAAAGTATGAAGGAATGCAATTGTTTTATGACTCCCAGCATCTGTCAAAGATCTCAGGTCTATGTATTTTCACAGGTAGATGCTAAATACTGCCAGCTTCCAGCAGTGGGGGCTTCACCTGGGATAAAGTCAGATAACAAGAAATGATGTCATTCTGCAAGCTATCCCAGCAGTAATATTTGTGATATTAATTTAAAAAGTCCCTTAGAGAGAGACAGCATTCTGTATTCTGTCTTGGACCTGACAACAACTAAAGAAGACCCATTCACCATACATCTGCTTTGCTCTGATGAAGTTTCTAGGAAACAGTACAATTCTCTTGCATATAGTCAGGCATACAGCAAAGCTTAGTTTAGATATTTTATTTATTTATTTGAGACTGTCCTGCAATGTTGTTTTTAATATTTCCTGTGACTTTGAACTCGTATAGGTTCACAGGTTCATGGGTTGGTACTAGGCTATCGACCCTAGGGCCTGTACAAGCCTAGCCATAACAATTCCCTGGCTATTTCTTCCCACAATATTTACTTCCCTGGACCCCTGCCTAGTCTTGTTCTTTTATTATTTATTATTACATATATTTAAACCTTTCATTGTGGCTGATCTGTCTACAGATATTTAAGTTTTGAGAGTACTTGCATATTTATTTGGTGACACTGTGTGGACCACTCCTAATAGCCTTGCTCTTGGTCAAACTGCCATTTGTATTAATATTAATATTACACAGTAAGTTTGGACACCCTTTGTTAAGGGCCTTAAAGTAGCTGATAAGGAGTCGGATGGTGGAAATGATAATTACCATATAGTCTGGGTTAAATGGGGCATATCTAGTAAACCTGTGCTAGCCTTTCCCAAGAGTGTGAGTGTGTGTGTAAATCAAACCTCAAAGAGTGTGTGTCAGCTACTTGGGCAGGGACACAAAGCACTGGTTGGACGGAGAGGGTGCTGGAGGTCTTGGCTTGGCCACTCAGCTGAGATCTCAACTCTATAGCTGTGCCAGTGAGGAGTCTTATTGGGGATCTGAAGAAAGAGGGAGAAAACCAGCCCCAGACCAACTGTGATCTGTGTGTGCTCTTAAGGGAAATTGCAATTGATGCAGAGAGTTGTATCTGGAAATAGTGTGTGTGTGTGTGTGTGTGTGTGTGTCTGTGTGTGTATATATATATATATATATATATATATATATATATATATACATACATACACCTGTTATCCTCCCAGTGTACATCCCTCACTGGTGCCAGTGGTGAGGATTGAGGCTCCTTAATTACTGGTCTAGTGGTGGGTCGTCACAACATGTATGTCCACAATACTGAATAAAATAGTATTAAAAGAAATGATTCTGACTCTGCATTTCCACAGGCCCATGATGCTACAGTTCCTTAGAGACTATAGGCATCTAGTAAGCAGTGGCATAAATTTGCCCCCCCCACCTCATGAAGTCTGAGATTCAGATGATTACAATAAGCTACCACCATCTGAAAATTAATTTCATGGAAAAATATGCACTAAGATTTCATAATCAATACTAACAGAAGAAAAGGTTAATTGAAAAAAACAAAATGAAAACTATATTCAGCAGAGTTTTGCCAGTACACTCATCTTTATTTCCCCTATGAAGAAACTGAAAGAAAATCTGTTTGCTTTTTAATGGTGTGCGGCCTTTTATGACACATTTTCTGTGCAGTGTTAGAGGTATTCTTATCTGAATTTTCTTTTGCAAGATATGCATGCTTATCAGCTGGCAATTTCAAACCTCAGACTGTTACTGTAGATCAGTGTGTATAATGAACCTAGTCAGCCACTGCAGCTAGATAGCACTTGCATATAAGTTACTGAGCTCATGCAAGATCATTGCCATTATGTGTAGTTAGTGTGAACGTAAGCTTGAATGGAGATGCATGGATGTGTGTTAGAAGTAACAAGTTAGTCAGTAAGCATATGAAGTACAAAGTACATGTACAAGTTACAGCTCTTGATGCTTATGCACAATAAATTACTTGAATGCATACCTAGCCTCAGTGTCTCATCTGAATACACGAGACATGCGACATGGTATCAGAATAGGATCCGAAGTTGAAGCAGCTCGTAAACCATGAGGCGCCCAGACAAAAGTGGAGTAATATCTAGAGTGAAATCTCAAACATGTCAGCGGTTATTCAGCATTACTTAAACTCATTTCAAATGCTTTTCAGTCGCCAAACGTGTGGCATAGCATTCAAAGTATTCAAAATAATTTCCGAGATATTTGAAATGCAACTATCTTATTACAATATTTACAATGTTTAAAATAATCTCTAAAGTGTTTAAAATGCTCAGAAAGGCTAAAATGTCTGCATTTTTACAATATGTCCAACTTTTTCACAGTATCTAAGACTTTTTGAAGTGTCTGAAGTGTCCAGAGTGCAGCATTTTCAGAGAGATTGCTGTGCACGTTAGTGAAATTACAAGTACCAGCTCTATACTTATATTTAAAAGAAATTTATTGTTATGGCACAGGGATTTCACAGACCTGAACCGCTTGTGTTTGATAATAATATCGCTGAGAACTGGCAAGTGTTTGAACAAGAATATAATATATTCATACAGGCTGTATTTTCTAATAAGGACGCACATACAAATGCATTGATACTTCTCAATTTCGCTGGCTCAGAGGCCATTGAGAGGGAACGTTCATTTGTGTATACACCTGCCGTGTATGCAGGGGAGGGGTAGAACCTCCATATTGTGATACGGGCTGAAACTCAGGAAGATGCTAAGTGCTTAAAATGTAAATTTAAAGAAATTAGTAACGAATATTACAATGGAAAGGCACAAATTTTACACAAACAGTCAAAAGCCTGGTGAAACTCTTGTAGCATACATTACTGACTTCAGAAATAAAGCAAAAACATGCAGATTTGGTGATCTACGAGATGAGCTGATAAAAGACCATCTTGTATGTGGTGTTAATGATGCAGTGATTTTGCTTCAAGATAGTAAATTAACATTGAGCAAAGCCACTGACATTTGCCAAATACATGAGATTTCAGAAAAGTATACGAATATGCTTACAAATGAGAAAAACATATCTGCAGTATCTGCTAGTGCAAATGTTGATAGTGAGCAGCAAAACGTTAGGATGAAAAAGAAATATAAACCGAGAGGCAGTGCCTCACCCAACCTCATTGTCAACAGTCTCAGTTGTGGAGGCATTCATGAACCTAAACGGGATAAGTGTTTATGTTTTGTCAGCAATGTCATAAATGTAAAAAGTGGAATAATTTCAAAAGGCGTTGCAAGTCCAAAGTGTCGCAAACTTATATTAAAAGAAAGTAGTTGAAAAAGCAAATAGATCAGATAGAGACTGTAGCAAGCTCCGTGAACTGTGAGCAAACTTTCTATGTTTATGTTGCCTCTATCAGTTGTCAGCAGAGTGAAATATTTTGTACTGTACAAATTAATGGGAAAACTAAGCCGCAACAAAAGAAATATACAGGACTGGGATGAGGTCTGATGCAAAAACAAAACGTGTGACTGTAAAAGAAAATAAAGTATCAAACCAACAGGGCTAGGCACACACAGTTTAATAACACGTACAAAGTATAAAACAATAAAGTAAGCACCTTCGCGATCACCACATCGCTTCATCAGACAAGTTGGTTATTAAAACACATCTAATGTAAATTAAAATCAACCAATCAGTTATGAAGGTTAAACAAACCAATTAACACTAAAAGGTATATGCAAAAAATGATACAACAATCTTCTGCATATGACTGATTACTGGTTTTAAGTATTTATTTTTCTGGATCTTAAATGTTTGTAACATATTGTAGCATTTTTTTGCATATGCCTTTTAGTGTTAAATGGTTTGTCACTGTTAGGCCTTAAAGACGGTCTGAGAATAGAACTGATTTCAATTAATAAAAAGGTCCACCATATAAGTATGAATAACAACGATAGTTTTACACAGAATATTTTAGTGAATATGCTGATATTTTCAAAGACAAGCTTGGTAAACTTCTAGTCACATATTCCATGAAGTTAAACCATGAATTAAATTCAGTTGTCAGACCAGCATGGAACATTCCTGTAGCAATGCAGAGTAAAGTAAAAGCAGAACTAGACAAAATGGTGAATTCAGGTGTCTTTATTCCAGTAGAAGAACCGATTTAATGGGTATTTACCATGGATGTAGCTCATAAGAAAAGCTCAGATGATATTCAAATATGGTGCTGCGGTAGCGTTGTCGCCTCACAAGAAGACGCTGTCCGGTTCGATTCTCAGCTAGAACGTCTTCTGCGTGGAAATATGCGTGAATGGGCGTACCTTCGTTGAAGGTTGTGCGTCAGGCCTGGCAAGCCGGTACGTAAAAATCAACTGCCAATCATTAGCGGACCGGAGTTCCGCTGTGGCGACCCCTAACCGGAAAAAGCCGAAAGACGCAAACTGATCCAGGAGAGTTAAACAAAGCACTTAAACGCCCTCATCATCTAATGCATACAGTAGAAGAGGTAGCTGCTCTCATGCCAAATTCCACTGTTTTTTCAGTCTTAGATGCAAAAAGCTCCTTTTGGCAAATTTTGGTGGATCACAAATCTTCATTGTTAACCACATTCATTACACCATTTGGTATATACAGATTTTTGAGGATGCCATTTGGAATTAATTTTGCCAGTGAGGTATTGCGACATGCCATGGAAAAAGAAGTTATGTCTTACCATAACGTTCCATCTGTATTGCTGATCCTCTTTCAGTCATTATGTGTCGATAGTTGGTTTCGACCTCGGAACCGAGCCGGCCATCTTCCAAGCTCGCGCCAGCCACAACTCTCGAGCTAAATTCTTACCCAGAACACCCCTCTCCCTGTTACTTCAGATTGAGTTTGCAAGTCAAAAGAAGGTAGAGGCTAAATCTGGTCAAATGACTTTAACAGAAGCTGATGGTGAGATCCACTAAAAGCCACAGGAGGGGGAAGGAGGGAGGGTCGTAATGACTGAACGAGGATCAACAATACAAATGGAATGTTATGGTAAGACATAACTTCTTTATCTGATATTGTTAATCCTCGTTCATTCCTTACGTGTGGGACAGAGTCTCCAGCTACCTTTATTCCTGGGAGGCTCTCATGGAAGGACATTCCTGAGCACCATAGAACCAAAAGATGCTCTTCCCCTGGAGGCCAAATCCAACTTGTAATGATTGATGAAGGTATGAGGACTTGCCCAAGTTGCAGCTGCACAAATGTCATGTAAGGAGGCTCTGGCATGGAAGGCAGCAGAAGTTGCCACTAACTTTGTAGAATAAGCTTTTCTGATAGTAGTTAAAGGAATATTACATTTTCTAAATAAAGGTTACGCAGTCTTTTAACCATTTAGCCGATGTGACCTTAGCAACAGCACATCCTAATCTAGGTCCAGAATAGGCCAAAAATAACTGGTCTGATTTACGAGAAGCCTTAGTCCTGTTCAAGTAGAAGCGAATTTGCCTGTGAATATCTAGGGTATGTAGGCAATACTCTCCTTTGTTTGAATGACTGGGGAAGAAAACTGGCAATTCAATGGTTTGATTAATGGACATTTCAGAGATCACTTTTGGCAGAAAGGAAGGATTAATTCTCAATGACACTCTATCTCTATGAAAAATCAAATATGGTCTCTTGATGCATAAGGCTTGAAGTTCAGAGATACATCTGGCAGAAGTAATGGCGACCAAAAACAAGGTTTTCCATGACAAATATTTGAGGTCGCAAGAAGAAGCTGGTTTGAAAGGTGACATTGTCAAAGCTTGTAGGACTAATGACAGGTCCCATGGTTGAGTAGGTTCTCTAAAAGGGTGTTTTAGATGATTCACGCGTTTTATGAAAGTCTTACATAATTTGTGTGACGTAAGAGGAGTGTCTTGGACGCCATTATGAAAATTAGATATTGCGGCCAAATGACCTCTAATGGTAGAGGCAGATAGACTGGATTGGAATAAGGTAGATAGATATTCCAGTACTACTGACACTGTTGCTGAAAAAGGATCTACCTGTTTTTCTTTCAGCCAAATAGTAAATCTTTTCCACTTGCTGAGATATGTAATTCTGGTGGAAGACTTATGAGATGCAATAAGAATGTCATGTACTGGCAAAGAAAGATCATTCTGCCTGGCAATCAAAGGAATTGGAGGAGCCAAGTTGTGAGCTTCATGCTGTTCAAATTGGGATGAATCAGATTCTGCGGATGGGAGATCAACCCCGGGGTTGGATGGAGAATCCACGGTTGATCTAGCAGGTGAGGCCAAAGGAAGGGGAACCAAATCTGACGAGGCCAATATGGTGCTATGAGGATTACTTTGCTCTTCAACCGGCAGGCTTTCTTCAGAAATTGGGGAATGAGGGGGAGAGGTGGATATGCATAAAGTAGACCCGAGGGCCAATCGTGGACTAGAGTGTCCCTGGGTGATTGTCCCGGAGGGGGACTCAGGGCGAAATAGTTGCTGCATTTGTAGTTGGTCGGGGACGCAAAAAGGTCGCAGCAAGGAAGACCCCAGCGGTTGAAAATCTCCACCGCTATCAAAGGATTCAGTGAGGTTGTAGAATACACCTGCTGAGTCTGTCTGTTATCACGTTGGAACTCCCGGGAATGTGCGTTGCTAGAGGAAAGCGGTTGGTAGCCATCGCCCACTGCCATATCCTCATGGCCTCCCGACAAAGTGGGTAAGATTTGGTCCCACCTTGTTTGTTGATGTACCAGACTACTGCCATGCTGTCTGATTGTATTGCAGTAGTCCCAGACGGCAGCAGGGGATGGAATGCTTGCAACACCAGAAGCACCGCCCTCAGCTCTAGAACATTTATATGCAGATAGGCCTCCATTTCGGACCACGTACCTTGGACTGTCTGTCCATGAAATAGCCCCCACCCACCCCATCAGGGAGGCGTCCATGGTCACTGTAGCCTTGGGCTGTTGGGGTGAGAAAGGGTGAGACCACTGTGACTCATTGTGCGCTATCCACCAATTTAAATCTTGCTTGCACCTGTGAGTTACCCGAATCTTGGCTGAAAGAGGATATTGAAATGGATACCATTGGGTGAGTAATAGCCATTGTAGAAGCCTCATGTGAAATCCAGCCAGGGGGACAATAGTAATGGAGGCTGCCATGGAACCCAACAGTTGGAGAACAGAATGAGCTGTGGATTTCTCCCTTGAAAGGACTGGAATCAGTTGCTGCTTTATCCTTACAATTCTGTGCTCCGGAATGGATGCTCTGCAGTTCTTTGTGTTCAAAATGACCCCTATGAATTCTGTGGACTGAGATGGGGTGAGATTGGATTTTTGCCAGTTTATGGTTATGCCTAGCCTTTCTGCAGTGAGAAGAGAGTATGCCAGGACTTCTTCCAATAGATGTCTGGTGGGTTTGGAGATGAACCAGTCATCTAGGTATGGAAACACCTGGAATCCTTGTAGTCGCAAGTGAGCTGTGATGACTGCCATGCACTTTGTGAACACCCTGGGGGCTGTAGAGAGTCCGAAGGGCAGTACTCTGAACTGGTAATGACTGGCTCCCGCACGGAAGTGAATGAATCTTCTTGATGGTCTGTCCACTTTTATGTGGTAGTACGCAACTTGAAGATCTATCGAGCACATCCAATCGTCTTTTTTGGTTGTTTTTTTAGTCGAACTTCGTAGGACATGTAGCGTTTGTGACATTACATAGCTGAGAATGCACATTGCATTTATATTTGTCCATACTATTTGTTCATTTCTTGTTCGGATAGTCCGTGATTAAACATCAACCAGATGAGAAAAACATTTTTTTGCATATACATATTGTCAGAAAAATATGTATTAATGTGTATATTAGTAATATGCTTAGTGCATTTAGAGCTTGAAAAGGGTTAACACATTTATTCTATTTCATACTGCATAAATCTGTACAAACTGGAGATGCTTTCTGACCTTGTATTGTTAGCTAAAATCTTGCTTGTGCCTTGGAAATTTACTGAGAAGCAGATGATTCCTGCTTATGTTAGGAAAATAATGAATAGAACAATACTACTTGTATGAAACTTAGACAGGAAGTTCCGTTTGTGCTGTGAGAAAATACACAGCTGTAGAAGCTATAATTAGGACAAAGCCTGTTTGAAAATATGAACTGTAATCAGCATTTGCTTGTATCTGAGTTAGAAGAGTACCTTGAAATGTAACACTGTACAATAGAAACCTGTAAACGAATTAGTGCCCACCAAGGCCAGGTTGTTTTTCTCAAAAGTTTCTCACAAATCTAGTCATGTCAGCAGAAAATCTGAGTAACATCTGCTGTAGAACAATGCTAAAAGTTGTGTTTGATTACGTCAGCCATAGAAGGCCATTGTCTTGTAAAACAGTATAAGAATAAGCATACTTCCTGTTAGTAATTAGACAAATCCTTGTATTTGCATGTTTTTGTCTCCTTGCAGCAAGTAATTAAATATGCCTTAACTGAACCTTACGTGTATTGGTCTTTGAAGTTTTTTCCTTTGACAGATTGGTCCTTCAGACCAGAAACCCTCACTTCGCCTCGGATCAAACAGGCCAGGTGACTTGAAACCGTACGGGGAAGAAACCACATCAGTTCTTCTTAGTTGAAAAGCCCTCTGACTGAATTGTCGTACAAAAGAGGCCAGCCACTTTCTGATCTGCGACTGAAGGACGGGTTTACTCGAACCAGGTGATCAATCACGAAGGCTCAGGTAAGGTGAATCTACCTTTTTTTTCTGTTTTAGATCAGGGACTAGATTTGTATTTATTTTGTTAAGACTTTGTTTATACAAGTCAGGGACAAAAAGATTACTGTCTTGTCATAGATCAGGGAAACAGAGCAGGTAGGCAGTCATTCTGAAGAGACTATAACAAAATCAGTGGTACCACGTTAAAAATAAGGAGTTACGTAACGATTAAAAGGGTAGAACAAAATGGGTAATAATTGTACAAAAACCCCAAAATCCGCGAAATACATGCAGTCACAGCCTGCTGATAATATTAAATACTACTCAAAATGGGTTAAAAAGTATGAATTTGATGGTAAACTAGAAAAATCCTCGCTTGTCAAACAGCTTAAAACCGATTCTAAAGGTCGGGTAAAAAAGCCATGTCAATTAGGAATTCCTCAGGCACTCAGGTGGATTGAGGAAGTAAACCGAAGGGAACAAAAGAGTAATAATTCAAAAGCAATGTTTTTAGATAAGGAGGACAATAACTTAGTAATAGCATCAGCCCCTCTGCCTCCCTTACCAGAATATGAGGCAAGTGAACAAGTTAGTCCACCCCTGCGATATCCTGCTGTCACTGTAAGTAGAGACAGTACAAAAGCGAAACCGTTTATTAGAGATCCCATCGAGACCAGGTCTCGAACACAGGCAGGAAACTCAAAAGGGGACATTGAGTTATATAAAATGGGTAGAAATTCATGATTTATGAGTGAAGAAGAAATATGCCCACTTATAGAAGTGCCTAATCCTCAGGCAGGGCAAGAAGGTCAGAACCCGACTATTCTAGTGTATAGACCCTGGACTCCGGAAGACATCCGGAAAGCCACTGAGGGAATTCCCCATCCAAAAGTTAATTTTAGAAAGTTCTTAGAAGATTTGCAAGGAATGAGGCTAAGTTATCATTTAAACGGAGAAGAGGTAGAAAAAGTAGTCAGACAAATTGTGGGACCAGATTAGCACATGATTAGTGGCGACTGGAATCCCCGTGACACTGAGTTCAGGCCCCTCCCACATAGCAGCGCAGAATTAGACAACAGAGTGAAAGGTCTTACAGACTGCATCTCTGAGAAATGGAAGTCTAGGGCAGACTGGACTTGCATTAATCAATGCATCCAACAGGAAGGTGAAACTATTGACAGATATTATGCCAGACTATTAGAATGTTTTAATAACCACTGTGGAATGCAGGTTCCTGAAGATCAGACACATGATTCCCCATAAATGCATTTTTAAAAGGCAGCATTGCACCCATAAGCAGCTTTATTACAAAGCACATGGTAGATCATCGTACAAGCAGGTTACAGTCATTACTTGAATATGCTAGCCATGCCGAAAGGCATTTTAATAGCAAAAAGAAAAAGAAAGCCCAAATATTTTCTGTAGAAGATGGAGCAGAAGTTTATGTAGTACAGTCCGGGAAAAAGGGCAAGAGAAAAATGCCCAGGGAAACAATCTGATCAGCGATCAGAGGACTTTGAAGGGCGAAAGAAAAGGGGTGAATATTTTAAATGCGGTAAAAAGGGACACTTGGCAAGGGATTGCAAGAAAAACAAGAAAGCAACCACGGATGATAAGAAGGGTGAGGACTGACTATATGATAGTCAGAAATCACTAGAGGGGGATAGCAGAGAAAGGACAAGTGAGAATGTGATAGAGGGTGTAGAGAATGTGACAGAAGAAATAGAGGAAGTGCAGGAAGTCACGGATAGTGAAGAAAATGAAATATTAGATTTGGCTTTATTGAGCTTAGAGCTCTATTTAGCACACACAAAACCAAAAGTTACACTCCTGGTAGAAGGGAGGGAAATCAGATTCTTGTGTGACTCAGGGGCATCAGGGACGCTGTTACATCCCTCCAAACTGCCAGAGAACTCAGAGTCACCTGATTACATATTAGTGAAAGCAGCTAATGGACAGCTGTATCGGGAGCCCCTCGCCCATAATATTGTGATAACTGATCCTGTTTCAGGATTGACCCAGAAAAGCAAAATTGTTGTTTCTGCAAAATGCCCAGTAAACCTCTTGGGCAGAGACCTTATGCAGCTATTCGGTATAGGGCATGGAAGCACAGCGACAAATTGATACCTTTGCAGTGCAATCGGAGGGTAAAATGTTTTATTGGTACAGCCAGGACTTGGTTACGACTGGTCCAGGGGCAGTGACCGAAGAGTTGATGAACGTAGCCATCAGCAAGTTCCCCTCCCTTGACACTGATAGACAATATTTGTTGCACTGTACTCTGTATTATTGTAACACATCAGGACCTGATAAGGAATATGAGCAAGAATTGTTTAGAAATCGTGCAAACAGATTGATATTACATAATCTGTACTGGGACACAGAAGGGAACAGTGTAGCCAGCTGTTCATTGCCCCAGGAGTTCTTTGCACTCTATAAATCTAATCGATTACCACACGTTAGCTTAACTAAGGGCAAGAATGTAAAATGGGTAGACTTAGGAGAAAAAGTCACAAGATGGGAAAAACAGACAGAGTTAGAACTGTCAGAACAGGGAATACAAATGCAGAAGTTGAATTGGATAACTCAGACACACCCAGCTGTACACTTGCAGTTTAGCAAGGACAGCTGATCAGCACTCCTATTGAAGGAGGAAGAGAATGCCTTACAGAATATACCAGAAACTCTCTGGTCAACAGGAAAGTCAGATGTAGGACTTATTCGTACAGCGGGACCAGTTACTATTACGCCAAAGTCAGCATTTAGACCACAAAAAAGACAGTATCCCTTAAGAAAAGATGCAGAGGTAGGAATCAAACCTATTATAGCAGCTTTACTTAAGGAAGGGGTGCTGGTGGGGTCTCCTGATTCACCATGTAACACATCCTTATTTCCTGTTAAGAAAGCGAATGGAGAGTGGCGTATGGTCCAAGATTTACAAGCTGTAAATGACACAGTAATACCAAGGGCACCTACGGTGCCAGACCCACATACCCTGTTGAATGATTTAAAACCTCAACAGAAATATTTTTCTGTGGTAGATATCAGCAATGCGTTCTTTTCAATACCGATACACCCGGACAGCCAGTATTGGTTTGCATTCACATTTCAGGGGAAAAGGTATACATATAAGTGACTACCACAGGGGTATTGTGAAATTCCAATGATATTCTCACAAGAAATGGCAAGCAACTTGGCGGGATTTACCCCACCAAGAGGTAGCCAGATTTTGCTTTATGTTGATGATATCCTGCTGGCGGCCCCCACCCAACAAGATTGTAAAGAAGATACCATAGCGCTATTACAATTTTTAGCCACTGAAGGACATAAAGTAAACAAAAATAAACTGCAGCTTTGGAAAAAACAAGTTAAATTCCTAGGATATGTAATATCCAAGGAGGGTAGGACATTAGACGAGGACAGAAAAGTAGCAATTTTGCAAGCACCAAAACCCACTACCAAGAAGGAAATGATGTCCTTCCTGGGTACAACTATTTTTTGTCAGAGTTGGATTCCAAACTATGCCTTGGAATCTGCACCGTTGACTAACCTGTTTTATAAAAAGCCTATGTCAGCACAGGATTTGTTACAATGGACACCAGAAGCAGAATCTGCTTTCTGCAAACTGAAACAGTTAATAGCGTCCTCATTAGTTTTGGGATTACCAAACTATCATAAACGTTTTTTCCAAACTGTAGATTGTAAGCAAGGTTATATGACATCAGTGTTAACACAGCAGCATGGGGACAAGCAACGCCCTATTGCTTATCATTCATCACAACTGGACCCAGTGGCACGGTCTTTACTCCACTGTGTACAAGCAGTAGTTGCAGCTGCAATGGCAGTACAGGCTTCGGCCTCAGTAGTTTTGTTCCACCCTCTCACATTGAGAGTGCCTCATGCAGTCGCGATTATTTTACTGCAAGAGAAGGTAGCATATCTTTCCCCTGCTAGGCACCTTTCCTGTATGACTATATTGTTGAGCCAACCTCATATGACAACTGAACGATGTACGACTTTGAACCCTTCTACCTTGCTCCCAACCCCTGCAGATGGCACACCACACAGCTGCCTGCAGGTGATTGAGCAAAAGACACTGCCTAGAAAAGACCTTACGGATGTTCCCTTGGATGATGCCTAGGTGATATACTACGTGGATGGCTCATGCAAAAGGGGTCCTGCAGGACAGTACCTAGTAGGATATGCAGTAGTTTCTGATACTGAGATTATAGAAGCAAAATCTTTACCACACAATTTATCTGCACAGGCAGCAGAATTGATTGCCTTGACACGGGCATGTACCTCAGCAAAGGGTAAATGTGTGAACATTTTTACTAACAGCCAGTATGCTTTTTCTACTGTACATGTTTTTGCGCAACAGTGGAAAAATCGAGGAATGATAACATCTACTGGCAAACCAATCAATCATGCACAGTTTATTTTAGATCTTTTAGAATCTATTCAGTTACCTCAGAAAGTAGCTATTTGTAAATGCACAGCTCATACCAAGCAACAGGACAGGATTTCAAAAGGTAATGCGAGAGCTGATACAGCTGCAAAGCAGGCAGCTTCAGAAGTATTTCTTTTGAATGAGGAATTACAACCCTCTGAGATTTTAGACTTAGAAATGTTAAAGACAATGCAGACACTTACTACGCAAGTTGAAAAACAAAGATGGGTAAAACGAGGAGCAATTCTCGAAAAGGGGCTGTACATCTCTAAAGAAGGGAAACAGATATTGCCGTCTAATTTGTTTAGATATGCAACTTTGTTGAGCCATGGGCAGTGCTATGTCTCAACAGGGGGGATGGTACAGCTGGTGAACCGAGTGTTCACGACATATGGATTCTTAAATTATTTAAAAAATTCTGTTCAATGTGCCATGTTTGTAATAAACATAATGCCCAAGGGTCATTTAAGCCCAAGCAAGGGAGTTTCCCTACACCACCATATCCATTTCATACTATCTGTATGGATTTCATAGAGGTGAATAAATGTGAAAGTAAGAAGTATTGTCTTGTCATTGTAGATATGTTTTCCAGATGGGTGGAAGCCTTTCCGACTAAAAATCCAGACGCAGCAACTGTGGCCAAAGTTCTTGTTAAAGAAATCATCCCTAGATTCGGCATTCTGGAAAGGATCTACAGTGACAACGGCACACACTTCGTAAACCAGACCATACAACAGTTAAGTAGACATTTTGGTATTTCTTTAAAAAATCATTGTGCGTATCACCCACAATCTGCATGGCTAGTAGAGAGGCATAATGGGATTTTAAAGAATAAGCTAAGGAAGTTAATAGTAGAAACGCAGAAAAATTGGGTGTACTGTCTGCCCCTGGCACTGTTGAGCATGAGAACTGTTCCGAATGCAAAAGGATAGACTCCTTTTGAAAAATTATTTGGAAGGGCTTATTATATACCTCAGTGGAAATCTCTCATACCCACAGACCAGGAAGCTGACAGTACACTAGCTGAGTATATGCGAAACATGTTAAATTCTAAACATTTGTTGCAGTCAAATTCTGTTTCAGATAAAGAACGAACCAGACCGTTAGAAGTGGCAGTGTCCCCTGGGACCTGGATTTGGGTGAAGACAGTAAAGAAAAAGAATTGGGCATCACCAAAGTGGGAAGGTCCATATCAAGTGCTTCTGTGGACACCCACTGCAGTCAAAATTGCGAAGCGCGCCTCCTGGATCCACCTGAAGCACTGTAAATTAGTCAAAAACTTTGAACTGGACAAAAATCTTGTCACATGCCAAGAGTAAAAATGATAGAGTCCAGAAAAAACAGGAATGCAGAACAACCCTTTCCTTAGAAGTATTGCGTAACCATCCTGTTAACTGTACTAGTGACAATAATCTTTTTGTTGTGGCCTTTCCTTTTCCCAGCCACACAGACTGAACTGAATAAACGTGAAGCATTACTCAGACTGGCATCCAAACTTAACACTTACCAGGCAATTAAATATGTGTATGCTGAGACTTTCAATGTTTCGAATTGCTGGATTGACACAGCTTTGCCGACAGCATACGGGGGGTTATTAATGACTACAGTCCCCCTAGGGGTCAATGAGACCTGGGAGAACTTGATTTATTATACCTCAACCATTACATCACAAGATAAAATAGCATTGCACTTGTCTGTTCCACAAAAGGGAACTGTGTGTTTTTATAAAAATGATACTGTTCAGGTGGGTTGGAGCAATTGCAATGTGACTGTTCCTTATAAATGTTACACTAAAGGTAACAATGTAGATCTTTATTGTAATACAAACTATGATTCATTTCTTGGATTGATGCACAAAACACTTGATGAAGTAAAACATAATTCTGTTCTTTATAAACAACTGTCTATAATTGATAGAAAAATGTTTCATGCAGGGCGAGTGTATATTCATAGCAAAGTTACTACTAAGTAGAGGATTGTTATTTTGTGTGTGGCAGAAAGGCATACAAACGGTTACCTGAGAATTGGTCTGGCAGTTGTGTTTTGGGTTACCTGGTTCCGGCCATAAAACACACTGCAGTTTTGCCTCGAGGAAAATTTTGAAATGTCCGAGAGGTCGTCAAGAAACCTGTAAATCCAGTGGGACAAATTGATGCGTGTTGGAAAGACCATCATTCCACAGGCAAAGGACTGACACATATGGACTTGAGTGATAGCGTTATATCGTGGGCAGGCATATTACCGGCATATGAAGCAGTGAAATCGATCTGGGAGCTGAGAAAACTGTCGAAACTTCTCGAAGTAATGAGTAATGCAACCTTTTCCGCTCTCGAATTGGTGACTGATGAACTGAATGCTATGAGAACTGTAGTGCTTCAAAACTGCATGGCTCTCGACTTCACCCTAGCGGCGAGAGGTGGTACTTGCGCTTTAATCCAAAAAGAATGCTGTTCGTATATTCCTGACCATAAACACGAGATAGACAATCATCTTGAGGTAATTCAGCAAGTGTCGGCCATGACCAAACCAGGCCCATACCCACCGACGGACTTTTTCGAGAAATGGTTTGGGGGGTGGGGTACCATCCTAATGAACATCCTGATTGCCATTTGTGTAGGAATGCTCCTACTGGGAGTATGTGTTTGTTGTGGCATCTCCTGCATGAAAAGACTGATTAAAGATTTTATAGACATGTCAGTTTCTGAAACCTTATATCAAAGCACTGAGTTTGAAGAACTGTTAAAAGACTGAAAATGCTTTCATGAGTTTAAACTGAATGACTCTCTTAACTGCAAATCCTAAGTGAAAGAGGTTAGGAGAAGAAAACAAACTGTTTATGCTTATTTTGAAAGTAGAATAAAAGTATTAAAAGGGGGAAAATGTCAGAAAAATATGTATTAATGTGTGTATTAGTAATATGCTTAGTGCATTTAGAGCTTGAAAAGGGTTAACACATTTATTCTATTTCATACTGCATAAATCTGTACAAACTGCAGATGCTTTCTGACCTTGTATTGTTAGCTAAAAGCTTGCTTGTGCCTTGGAAATTTACTGAGAAGCAGATGATTCCTGCTTATGTTAGGAAAATAATGAATAGAACAATACTACTTGTATGAAACTTAGACAAGAAATTCCGTTTGTGCTGTGAGAAAATACACAGCTGTAGAAGCTATAGATAATTAGAACAAAGCCTGCTTGAAAATATGAACTGCAATCAGCATTTGCTTGTATCTGAGCTAGAAGAGTACCTTGAAATGTAACACTGTACAATAGAAGCCTGTAAACGAATTAGTGCCCACCAAGGCCAGGTTGTTTTTCTCAAAAGTTTCTCACAAATCTAGTCATGTCAGCAGAAAATCTGAGTAACATCTGCTGTAGAACAATGCTAAAAGTTGTGTTTGATTACGTCAGCCATAGAAGGCCATGTCTTGTAAAACAGTATAAGAATAAGCATACTTCCTGTTAGTAGTTAGACAAATCCTTGTATTTGCATGTTTTTGTCTCCTTGCAGCAAGTAATTAAATATGCCTTAACTGAACCTTACGTGTATTGGTCTTTGAAGTTTTTTCCTTTGACACATATATATAAGGTTACTTGCATTATTTAGAAAGATGAGAATAAAAGTGTTTGTATCACGTTTTGGTTACAAACACACATAAATGATTGCGTTTCTGAGTATGTTAGGGTTCTGTGTTTCGCTTTGAGTACATTTCTGCATTTTTTATCATGAATTGTCCGCTTTTCAGCTTCAAAAGGTTGGGCATATTTTAGAGGAATTTTGTAGGTTTTGAATGGAATATATGTTTAACATACATTGTATTTCTTTAAAGATTTCAACGGAAGCAATAATGTATTGCATCATTGTAACCATACTATTTTACCAGCAGGAAATGACTATACATTGTTTGAAAAAGTTTGGCACAGCCAAACGAAAGCGCTAACCTTGATTATTTTTGCAATTTGAAGTCTTTTTATTTTGGGCATCATTTCTTATATCTTAAATTTGGACACAATAAACTTTACTTCAGCCAGTTCGGACTGTTTGTGTTTCGTTTATAGGTTTATCAGTGCTCTCATTGTCCTTTTCCAAAAGCGGAAAGATAGACTGTATTGTGACCATCCGGAATTTCTGTACCTTTACAAACTTGTTCAATACACTGAGATCCAAAATTGGTCTCCAGTCCCCGTTTATTTTTTGGCACCAAAAATAGTCTTGAGTAGAATCCAGATCCTATCTGGCCTGGAGGGACTATTTGGATGACTCTTTTTCTTAGCAGCTTTGAAATCTCTAATGCTGCTTCTTCCCTTTGACTGGGTGGAACATCGGGTAAGCTTGTTAGGGGAGCGGGACAACAGTCGAAGGGGATATGATAACCTCTGGTTATCATACTTTGTACCCAAGAATCAGTGGTAATGGTTAGCCAGACAGGAGGGTACAAAGAGAAACGACCCCCAACTACTTCCAGAGGAAAGCAGTTGGGCACTCTTCAGGAGTGATGGTAGGACTGGCCAGGGAAAGAATCCCTGGAACCCTGGTTACACAGACCCCCTCTGCCTCGAAAGGGGTGTCTTCCCTGTGAGTTTCCCCCTCTGCCTCTAGGGGAGAACTCGGCCTGTGTGTCACGGAAAGAACCTTGAGACTTTTTGTGCCATATCTTCCCAATTTTCTGGTTTCTGGAGAAAGCCCATTAAGGGGAAGAATAACGAACACCCACAGCAGAAAGGGTCTTACCATCCTGTTCACATCTAGCCAGTGTGGTTTTAACCTTGGGTCTGAACAATGAAGAGGCTTCAGTGGGAGCATTGAGAAAGGAAGCCTTGAAGGGTTCCAGGAAATCACACAAGCGCATCCAGGCATGGTGTCTCAGAACAATGCCTGAACCTGCCGCTCTAGCTGCTCCTTCTGATGCATGAGATATCAGGTGCATGGAGGAGTTGGATATCGATTCGATGGTGGCTAGCTGAGAGGCCACTTTGTCATGGACCTCATCAGACACAGCTTCAGCCAAAGTTTCAGAGAGCTCAGAAACTAAGTCTCTTTCAAGCCTGGTAAAATGTGCCATAAGTTCAGGGACCTGACTGCAAAGGTCGCTGATGCAAAGGTACACTTCCCTTTTCTGTCCAGAGCCCGGGACTCTTTGCTGGGTGGATAGACAGTCTGGCTTTCTTCTTCCACCAGGTCCTTTTCAGTTGCGGCTGCCACCACCAAGGCATCTACAGGAAGACATTTGGACCAATGGGGATCACTAGCAGGAGGGAACAAAAGTTTATCTGGCCTCCAGGAAATGGCCTCAACAGTGTCAGGAGCCTTCCACGCACGCTGCACAATAAGCCGGACAAGTTCGTCGGCAGGTGGAGTAAACCAGGAGGTAGGGGGCCGGGCACGAAAGGCCTGCAGGAACACAGACTCTTCAGAGGTCGGGTTAGAGGGCTGCCAATCACCTCTCTGTTTAAGGATTTCAAGGATATCACCAAAAGATACCTCAGAGTGATCGAGGGGACCCTTCCCCATCATCAAAATCTGTGTCTTCAGTAAGGGACTCCTCTGTGGAGTCCATGTGCTTCCTCTTGCATGAGCTCTTTTGATGATCATCCTCAGAGGGAGAAGCTGGGGAAGACAGCACAAAAGGGGTCTCCTGTGAGAGTATATCCTGTGGCCCTTGTGCCCAGTGTCTGCTAGGAGCGGCTTGTGTGCATTGCGGTCCAAGGGGAGGGTGGGGAGAGTGATAGCACAGGGTCGCCAACCGACAAAAGAGCCTTCTCCATCAGCTGGAAGGCCGGTCCACCTGAAGAGGGGTGGGGACCCATGGCAGGGGTCACCCCTCACTCAAGTGGCTCAGCCTGCCGACCCGGAGTCCCTGGATGGCTGTGAAATGCCAAAGTATGTATGCCACATCTGACATCCTGGGCAGTGGCAAGACTCCTGCCACAAAGGCAACTGTGGCTCCTTAGTGAGGTCCATAAAGGGAACCGTAGTGGGGGAAGACTGTGCTATATCAAGGGGCTTCAAAGGCAATGAAGGAGGAGAATAAGTAGGGGTCTTTGGTAACGGGTGATCACCTCCAAAGGAAGGATGGGTCCTAGGGGGTGGGGTACCTCTGGCCAAAAGCAACTGATCCACAAGACGTAACACATCTTGTTCAGAGAGGCTTCTAGTGGATTTCACGGACATGGCTGAGGGACAGTCAGGTCTATCCAAGGGCGGAGCAAGCTCGGTGCCCACCACGGGGGTGGTCTGCACTGAAAACAATGGAGCTGTAATGGTCTGAACTACAAGTGTCTGCACCGAGGAAATCATCGGTGCCGAAGGCATGGTCTGTGCTGATGAAGAGGTCTGTACCAAAGTGGTTGTCGGCGCTAAGACCTGAGCCAAAAACATTGGTGATGAAAACTGAATAGTCAGTACCAAGAGGGTAGTCGGTGCCGGATAAGTTGTTGAGCCAAAAAAGGAATGGGCGTCAAAACATCCATCGACGTCGTAACAATCTGCATCGAATGGACAGTCGGTGCCGGTAAGGGAGTCTGAACCGAGGAGCTCCTCGGTACCGATGCAGTATGGGTCACACTAGTCGGTGCCGATGGCCTCGGTGCCGAAGGTCTAGGCACTGAAAACGCTGGAGCCGAATAAGTCAAATCCGAACTGGAAAGCTTAGCTTTCTTAGGTTTCAGTTCCTGTGAGTCCCCAGCTGGGGACGAAGGAAGAGACTTGGCCTTTTTTGTTCATCATTCTTTTTCTTATGGGATCTTGGAGGGGTTGAAGCCTCCGACCCAGAAATAGCCTCTGAAAAGGGAGATTTAAGTAGCCCCTTCAATATTAATTTATTTTTCCTTTCAATTAACGTGCTGTTAGAGAAGTTCTTACAAATCCCACAAGATGGATCAACTGTTAAGTGAGGCACACCCAAGCAGTAGACACATAGGGAATGTGCATCTGAAGTAGGTAATTTATGGCCACAATCCAAACATCTTTTAAACCCTGGACTACCTTTTTTGTCTGCCATGTTAGAAGGAAAGAAGGAGGAACCAGAAAGATGCCAGCAATCGTACAAGAAATACCCGAAGGTAAAAAGAAAAGGGGTTTACCAATGATGGTAAAAAAAGGAATTACCTCACGAGAAGAAGAGTTGAAAAGGATTTTAAAAGGTTGTCACTAAATGTGATAAGGTAAGAGATAACTATCTAATGACTTTTTTGTGAAAAAAGCTGTCTTAGAACTTAGGTATGATGAAAAATATTGTACTTGGCTCAAGAGAAGTAGCTTGACACGACCGAATGGCGATGCAGCAAACTAAATCTGAGGTAACAATGAGAGGGGAATTCTGGGTAAGAATTTAGCTCGAGAGTTGTTGCTGGCGTGAGCTTGGAAGATGGCTGGCTCGGTTCTGAGGTCAGAACCGACTACCCACACGTAAGGAATGAACGAGGATTAACAATATCAGATCACATTTTTTCTGGTTATCCATGTGCTATTATGATGACATTATTGTTGGGGGCAGTAGTGAAGATGAACATGACAGAAATGTCACGAAAGTCCTAGACCATACATGTGAAATAAATCTTAAACTAAATCCTCAGCAATGTAAATTCAAACTGAAAGAAGTTACTTATGTGGGACATTTGTTTACAAGTTCTGGCTTACAACCAGATCCATCTAAGCAAACAGGAATTGCTGAAATGCCAGTTCCAGAGAATGTCACATCTTTACAATGTTTTCTAGGTATGTTCAACTATTTAGGAAAGTTCATCCCAAACTTGAGTGAACTTTCTGCACCATTATGTTAGTTGATACACAAAAATGTAAACTGGTCCTGGCTGGAACACCACCAAAGAGCATTTGATATTCTGAAGAAGAAAATTGGCAGTCTCTTTCTAATGATGCTTCAAGGTACGGCCTTGGTGCAACATGTTTTCAAGGTGGCATACCCATTGCTTATGCATCAAGAACTTTAGCTCAAACAGAGATGCATTATGCACAAATAGAAAAATAACTTTTGGCAGTAGTGTTTGCATGTTTGAAGTTCAATGATTATATTTATGGCAGATTTATCCAAACAGAGACTGCTCACCAACCACTAGTGACAATTTTGATAAAGCCAATACATACAGCTCTAGCTTGATTGCAACACATCATGTTAAAATTGCAAAAGCACAATTTTAATATTGTTTACAAAAAGGGAAAACACTTGCACCTTGCTGATGCTTTGTCACGTGCACTCAGACAAATGACAGAGCAGCATGAAAATGAAACAGCAGACTTTGAAGTCATGAAAGTCTGAAATTTTTTGTCATCACGGCTTGATGAACCAAGGAATTACACAGCTTCAGACCTAATTCTCCAGAAGCTGAAAAATGTTATCAGTCATGGTTGGCCAACATGACAAACTAGTTTACCACTTGATATTCAGCAGTATTTTCCTTACAGAGATGAACTCATCATGATGGAAGATGGAATCATCACGCAAGGTCCAAAGGTGGTAATTCCTAAAGTCTTATAACAGGAATATATTACAATTTTGCATCATGGTCACCCAGGTACTGATTCCACCAAAAGAAGGGCAATAGGCATTGTATTTTTGGCCTTCTATGTCTAAAGATATAGAGAAGGAAACTCTAGCATGTTCAATTTGCAACAGCACCAAACAGCATCAACACAATGAACTGCTTCAGCTATACCAAATTCCTGAATTACCATGGTCAACTGTTGCTGTAGATATTTTTGAATGGAATGGTCAACATTACTTGGTGTTAGTAGACTCTTATTCAAATTGGATTGAAATTGACCTACTTCTTAACTTGACGTCCAACACAGTCATTACAAAATTGAAGAAACATTTTTCTGTCCATGGTAGTCTGCACAGTCATGTCTGACAATGGTGCACAGTTTACTAGTCAGCAGTTCAAGAAATTTGCTGAGTCTTGGGACTTTGTTCATATTAACAGTAGTCACAAGTATAGATAAGCCAATGATTTAGCTGAATGTGCAGTTCGTAATGCAAAGTATTTGTTGGAGAAACCCAAAAGAGATGGTACTGAAGTTTTCCTTAACTTACTCAATCTAAGAAACATTCCTCGAGACAACTTGCTTGGTTCACTTGCTCAAATACTGATGTCCAAACAAACATGAACTCCTCTTCTGAACAGCAAACAATTGTTAGTACCAAATTCAAATAATAATAGAGTGGTCAAGGCTCAACAGTCAAAAAAGTTGTACTATGATGACACCAGTAAATTTCCTTCGATCATTGTTACAAGGAGAAGTTGTGAGAATGCAAACATCCAAAGGTTATGATCGTGTAGGAATCATGAAAGACATTTGTGAGGAACTGAGATCTTACAACATAAAATCTGAAGGAATGGATTACAGAAGGAATCATAGACATGTGTTAACTGTCTCAGAACCAGTGCCACAGCAGATTGCCTGTGCTAGTGACTCTAACTTCCAGAGTGACTCGTCAACTGTTGAATTCAAAAGGGCAGTGTGCTTTCTTCAAACAACTCTGATGTAAACCCAGATGGTCCAGTACTGAATGAATCTCCAGATACTGTCTCTGTTGTTAAACCCAGTCAATTTCTATGTAACTAGATCAAGTAGAATTTGCAAACCCAATCCTAAATACGCAGCAACTTGCACTTGAAATCAGGTATGTTTTGTTGAAATGTCTAGTTCTTAAATATGCCTTTGTTCTTGTATTTTGCAATGCTGAACAAAATTAAAGAGGGAGGATGTAGATCAGTATGTATATTGAACCTAGTCAGCCACTGTAGCTAGATAGCCCATGCATATAAGTTACTGAGAATAATGCCATTTTGTGTAGTCAGTCAGTATGAATGTAAGCTTGAATGGAGAGCATGTGAGTGTGTTAGAAGTAACCAGTCAGTACGCATATGAAATAGGAAGTATATGTACATGTTACAGTTCCCGATGTGTTTATGTATAAAAAACTTGAATGCATACCCAGCCTCAGTGTCTCATGTGAACACACGAGACATGTGACAGTTACTACCTGTAATACTAATTACCTGATCTAGCAAATAAACCTGTGTTGCTAGGGCGAGAATAAAATGGGGTTGGATAGGAGACTACTAGTCATATTATAGAAAACTTTCTAAAATTAGTGGGGGTATAGTCTTTACTGCTACACTGTCACTGTTCTAGCTATAGATGGAAGAGAAGTTAATGGAAAATCTATGTAGGAGCCAGGGAGGCCTATACATTAACCAGACACTCATGCCTTTTTTGCCTTCTCAGCATGCTCACAGCTGACAACCAGTGAGTAGGTTCATCAATCAATAGCCTTCATGCTTGGCAATAGCAGAAAACCACATATTAACCATTGGGTTGTCTGCTCAAGTCAACTGCTGATGAAGATAATGTAGTTCCAGGCACAGTCCTAGTACTTCAACCCTGTCAAGATGGCAAAGCTGGACAGTGTACAACTAAGGCTTCTCAAACAGGCACAAAATATGTCAACTATCTTAAGGCCACTAGGCACTGTTAAAACATCACAGAATGACATGAGCAAATAAAGTAATTATCTTTTATAATGGTATTATTTTAACTCCGTGCTTACTTTGATAAAGACACAATTAATATGAAAATAGAAAGAACTAAAACAGACACTTTGCTAATGAAGCAAGACAAACTGAAGGGATTTTTAATATAAAATGTCACTTGACAGCTAAATGATAACAGATTTCTCTAACGTTACATTCTTTAATGACAGCACAATCCCTAAAGGAGACAGATAAAAGCAGAAAAAACAGTTGATTACAAGCAAAACAGGATCAAGCTATGTATGCATTGATCAGTATAGGCTACCAGCAGCCTTGATTTCGTAAACTTCAGTTTGCAATGATGAACTACATGAAATGTTCAACATCACAATAAAAGATTCTGAGTGCACCACTTATTTCAGGTGTACTCACTACATGGAGAACAGAAGGGCGTAGTTGCTACAGTTGGTCTGTGCAGATGTGGTCAGGTGTATACACATTTTTAGTGCTACAAAACATACTTACTTGGCAAGCAATACTCAAAAACTCAGTGGTCTGTAAGACCAGTTTGATATCAGCAGGGTATTAGGCAACAGCACGCTGAGTGAGAGAAATGTTGCAGTGCAACTTCCAGTTCACTGCTACTGTCCATTATTAATTATTCCTGAGGGCTCAGTTTGGAAGTTTTTCTAAATCAGCATCGGGTAGGCTAGCTCAAAGAAAGCTAACACTAAGTGGGTCTATGACTTTCAGTCTGACTCTTATCTTCTACCCCATGTCAGTTAAACAATGAAATACACATTAACCAATTTCTGACACAATCAGGTTTTGGGTCGTCATGAAATACACAAAATTATAATGTCTCGTAAAGAACCAGGGTATTTTTAAACTATATTATCATCTAGTGCAAGATGTAAAGAAAAGTTCAGCAAAAGAATCCATTGTACATGTTCTCACATATCAATGTTGGCTACTATAAATACTCAAACTGGACTTAAACAGATGCGGTAAATTTTAAAGCAGGTTTTGCACATCCCTTATACAAATTAAAATACTACAGCATATGAAGAACTAGGTTTTGCACATCTCTTATACAAATGAAAATACTATAGCATATGAAGAACTCTTTTCAATAAGCTATTTTCACATCTCCCATAGTCTGTTACTTGCTTAGGAGTGATAAGTGCAAAAGAATGCTGCACATAATAGTTCTATAGGTCTGAAATTAAAAGTTTCATTGAAGCTCTGAATATGTCAGCAGTAACTAGTCAAGAATACAGGAGGTACTCCACTTCGATTTTACTCATGAAGGTCAATTTTGATGGTGAAAAAAATCACATTCCAAAAAATGCCAATTTGTGCACTGCTGCCATCCATCACAGTTATGAAATACATGCATACAGTTATGAAATGGCTGCATTAGGCAGATGGTAATAGATAGTTTATAGAAACATTCGTCTGCAACCTAAAAAGTACTCACAGTCCTTGGAACAATTAATGAAAAAAGGCTTTATAAACAAACCAAAGCCTGTACTGCAAATGTGGCTACTAGCCTATCTGTACCAAAAAAAAAAAAAAAAAAAACATGTTGCACTGTGGTGCACAGAAGTGAAGCTTTAAACTAGGCATATTTTGTAATGACTAAGTGCAGACAATTGCCAAGCCACCACCAAGAAAAAAGAACTCCTACAGGAAGGGAACTGTACTGTGAACACTGTCTTTGCAGACACAACAATATGACATCGTCTCTCTCTAGCTCACGATAAACAAACTGTGATAATGACTAGACAAAATCAATGTCCACTGAAGTACTTTGTTCTCATCAGCAGGACAAAATCACTGCACAAACATTAAACATGTCTCATGTTGTTAAAGCACTGCAATTTAATAAGTCAACAGTCTTGTTAGATATATGTAACAAGGTCCTGCTGTGATGGGACTGGAGTAAGAAGACAAAAAGATGTTATAAAAGGAGGATAGGAAAAGTTAAAATAAGTGTGAGTTCAATTTACACAGCATTCAGATGTGAAGACTAGGAAAGTGAGATACTTTACAAAAAAAAAAAAAAAACTTTAGTAGTAGGACCAAACACTTAAGAAGCCAGATCTCAAAAAATAAATAAATAAATACTGCAGTTGTGTGAGATCCCAACAGAAAACCTGCAAATGTCACATCTAAGCAAGTAAGAACATCAAATATCAGGCTGTAAATGGTCTACTGTATAGTTGGAACACAGAATGGCTTAGGTTTCCTTTAAACATTCTAGATGAGAAGGTTGCTAAATGTGGCTGCACAAGGGAGACTATGGAGGAGGGAAACACCAGGCTCAAAAGTACAGGCACGACTCTACATTGTTAGAAATAGCACAGGGACCTGAAAGCTATCTTAACAGTGATAAACTAAAATGAATGAAAGCAAATGTCAACAATATGAGAAATTTTGCAGCCATATACAAGACTGATGTCATAAAAGGTTCTACACTCCATCCAAAACAAATACATTAACAGCAATTTGGAACTGCTAGTGAAAAACAAAACATTAGAATATGATTCTCCTAGCAATTTTAAATGTGCAGAGGAGTTCTGCCACATGCTGACTGTGCTAAAATAGGCTTTACAATCCTGGTTTTGGGGGGGGGGGGTTCAACACCACAGTAAGTATATGACTGTGACTTCAGAGTGATAACTGCTTTTGAAATGTCCAGAGCAGAATAACACAGCTTAATATATAGAGACACTGACTAGCAGGAGATATAACAGCTCAAGAACTCTCACTTATTAAACACCTCCGGAGTACTTCTCACACAATTAATAAAGATGGTTTTTAACTGCTAGAAAATTGTTTAAAAGGCTTGTATCTGACACACTAAAACAGGTCACAGTTACTACACTAGCTTCCTTTTAAGATTATTAAATGGAGACTTAGTGACATTATATAAATACTTAAATAAATAAACCAGTAGAAGACTGGCCTGTCTACACTGCCTAATTGCTGCAGCCATCACTCACAATTTAGTGGTTAACAAAATGAGCTGAGGAAAAACAGTAGCTTATGTGTTTACCTGTTACTATCTACACGTACAGATTATAAACTGAGTCAAATCATATAACCACCCACAACTCTCAAGTCAATTATAAAACTGGCACCTGTTTGCTTTGCAGGCTTCACTCAAGTTACTATCAGTAGGCTGACCCACCATCTTTTTTTAACTTAGTAGCACTGCTTCTCTGCCTCTACAGTCCACATTTTAGGCAAGCCGGTCACCTTTATTTCACATTCTTCAACTGCTACACGACTCCTCGTGCAAACCTTTTTTACAGTGTTTCATCAAAACCTAAAGCACATATATGCAAAGTCAAAACATGGCATACCAATAAATATGAGAGTGGTATACATTTCCCTTATCTGCTATTGCTGTTGGTGTGGAATGCACAGCTTTTTTCACCTGTGGAATTATTTTAATGAGGTGTTGAGATATATTGTCTTTATAAGAATTCTCCTGCAATAACTAACTACACTTAGGTTCATAGGTAGGTACTAGGCTATCTGCCCTAGGGCATTTATAAGCCTAGCCAGAATGTGTTGGCTTTCGCCTCCCTTTTAGACTAGATTCCTGAGCCTCTGTCCAGCAGGGCCATAGAAGTGATCCCAGGAGCAAATTTACGATTTCCCATCCACTCATCAAGACTTCTCTTGAAGAGGGTCAGCGAGGGGCTCTGCCTAACATGGACTGGGATTCTATTCCAGAGCGCGGGAAGCCTTTGGGATATGAATCTATCCCTCCAGCATGTCCTATTTATTGTTGTGCTAAGGTTTAAGTCCCTGGAGCGTGTAGCTCTAATGGATCTGGTTTTCTCGAGGTGGAGCATGTCCAACAAATCTGGGTTAGACATGGCCTTGTATGTCAGGCAGAGATCACCTCTGAGTAGGCGGTAAGCAACTGAGTAGAGCTGGAGTTTCTTTAGTCGAGCTGCATAGGGCATCTGTTTGAGGCCCACGATCCTCTTGGTGAGGTATTTTTGAGGTCTCTCCAGCTGTTGCAGGTGTCGGGTAAGGTACATCCCAAATGGGGCATTGTACTCAATTATGGGCCTGATGAGCGATGAGTAGAGGGGCAAAATGACCTCTCTAGATCTAGATGTGAATCCTTTTGTGATTAGGTGGGCTATATAGAAGGTTTTTCTAACCACTTTGGCAATGTGATTGTCAAAGGAGAGGTTACTATCTACTTGGGTCCCCAGATCCCTGATTACTTCTTCTGTAATTAGTGGATTACCTCCTATATGATAGTTTGTGGGCACTATGTTTCTCCCAAAGGGGATGACTATGCATTTTTTTGCATTTAGCTTTAGGCCATGGTTCTGACACCAGGTATCAGTCTCCGTAAGGCCCTTCTGGAGGATGCTTGTGTCAGCCGGAGAGTCAATTATGGCTCCCACTCAGCCACAGTCCTCCCGTGTTTGCCTGTACCTCAGAGAAGTATATACCGAACAAGAGGGGTCCCAGGACCGATCCCTGTGGGACGCCACTTGTAACTGGTTTAGAGTCAGACATGGCACCCGCGACTCTGACCATGTGAGTTCTATCCCTGAGCCAGTTTGCAACCCATCTTGTGATATATGGGTTGATATTTAAGCTGGTAAGCTTATTTATGATACCAGAGTGGGATATTGTGTCGAAGGCCTTTGCGAGGTCTAGGTAGGCTGTGTGGAGTACCTTTCCCTCATCTAAGGCTTTGGTAACTGTTTTGAAGAAGTCAACTAGGTTTAAGAGGCAAGATCTGCTCTTAACAAAGCCGAATTGGGTGGGGTCCAGTGTTTGGAGGTTCCCAATGTCTTTGTTTATGAGATCCATGATGATGCGCTTCATAGCCTTGCAGACCAGGCTAGTCAGGTTTACAGGGCGATAGTTCCCTGGATCCGTTGTGGCGCCACCTTTGTGGAGCGGGATCACTGTTGCTGTACGCCATTCTTTGGGTACATAGCCTGTGGTAAGGCTGAGTTGGAACAGTGAATTCATGTGAGGGTTTAGTTAGTTTTGGAGCTCATGTAAGACGCAGCCCGGGATACCATCTGGTCCCATTGATGCTGTGTTTTTTACTTTGGAGAGGGCTGCTTTCACTTGTGTGTCTGTGATGTCTGGGGACTACATTCTTCTGGGATAGACACAGGCCCTTTTGGGGGGGGTGAAGTTTGCACTGAACCTGTCCGCCAGGATGTTGGCAATGTCTGTAGGTTCAGTGTATTTTGTGTCATTTTGCACCAGCTCTGAGCAGATCTGCGAGCTGCCAACCAGATTTTTGACGTAGCTAAAGAATGCCTTGTGATTATCTTTAGAGTCTTTGGCGATTTTTCTTTCAAAGCTGGCCTTTGATGATTTTATGAGTGATCGAAGTTTCTTGCTAGTACTGATCAAGGTTGCCTTCCCTTTTTGGGATTTTGCCTTGTCATGTAATAGTTTCCTCCTTCTGTTGTATAGCTTATGTATGGCCGGGGTGCACCAGACTGGTCTCCTGTTCTTGGGAGTAGTGAGTCTTGGTTTTACTTGGGATGGCACGATCCATGCATTCCTGTAGGTGCTCATAGAGTGCATTTATAAAGGATTCTGCGGTTTGAGTAGCATTTTCCATTTGCCCGAGAGCTTTGAAACTTTCCACCTCGGTCTTGAGAAGTGTGAAGTTTGCTTTTGAGAAATTTTTCACAGTGGTTTCCTTGGCTGGGGGTGGGGTCGGGATGTGGATGTCCATTGTGATAAGTTTATGGTCAGATCTTACCAACGAGGAATTTACCTCTGGTTTGGAACATTGAGCCCCCATGTTGGTGATGACCAAGTTCAATATGTTGTCCCCTCTTGGAGGAGTGTTGACCAATTGTTCCATGGCATTTGAGTTTATAAACTCCAGGAACCATTGGGCAAAAGAGTTGGGACTTGAGTAGTTTTCCCAGTCAATGTTTGGGTAGTTGAAATCCCCCAATATCGTGGTGTTTGGTGAGACCTTCATCTTCTCCAATGTTCTCAGGAATGCCGCCTGGGAATCCTGAGACAAGGTGGGTGATCTGTAGCAGGCTATGAACTGAAAAGCAGCTTTACCCACTGGTAGTTGCACATGGATGGTCTCTGCTGCCTCATGCAGTGCCACTAACCTGGAGGTGTGGGTAATCCTTGATGAAAATGGATACCCCGCGCCTTTAGTATTCCTGTCCGAGTTCTGGGGCCGAAAGGAATGGTATGAGTTGAAACCTGGTAGTGCTGGAGTGCTCTCTGGAGCCTTGAGCCAGGTTTCTGTTACTGCACAGATATCGATTTTCTCCATACTGAGGAGTGCCTCGAGTGCGTGCATCTTGAGGTTTAGACTTCTGGCGTCGAGTAGCATTACCCTTAGTTTTTTGTTTCTGGTATTGTCTATGGAGGTGGGTTTGTCTTTTGAGCCTTGCCTAAAAAAGGCACTATGGGGGTGCAAGAGCCTTAGCCAGTATTTGAAAGCCTAAGGGTGACAGGTGCAAGCTGTCCCTGGCGAAGCAACGTGGCTTGTCTAGCATGTCATCCCAGGCTGACAGGCACTGGATCCCCTTTGAATGACACCAGTAGCTTAGCCATTTGTTAAAATTGATCATTTTGTCTTTATACTGCGGCATCATTCTTGGTGAGGGCAATATGCTACTCAAGGTCAGGGTCATACCGGCCTGGGCTACATGATCAGAGAGCTCCTCTATGTCTCTTTTCATGTAGTCCAGGGAGGTACGTCTCAGGTCATTCACACCAACATGGACAATGACAGAGTCACATTTATACCTGCTGTGGAGTGACCTGAGTGCCTGTGTTATGTGGTGGATCCTGGCTCCCGAAAGGCAGCTTACAGTGACCCTCTCCTTGTTCAGTCTGGTGAGTGGGACGTCCGTGTGCCTGGCAATAGAGTCTCCAATTACTAGCGTATTAGGTGTGTTATTTAGCCTTAGGGGCTGCGACTGTGTGGCACACTGACTTCGTGAAGTATGTGATCCAGGTAAGTTGTTGTGGGGTAGCAGTTGCTTGGGTGTCTGCTTTGGAGGTCTCTGCTGCTTTGGCAGATTTTTATTTAGAGCCTCCAAGTATGTTTTTGTGAGTTTATCTGTCTTGTTTGCTGGTGCGTTTGGTCTATGTGAGACTGGTTGTGTGGTGCGAGTAGTTTCCTTCTCCTCCTGACTGACTGTGCCAGTCCTGGATTGAGAGAGCTCCGCCTCCAGTTTGGCTGTATAGTTGCATCTCTCACAAATATTTGAGTTTGTTGGAAGATGGAGAGGACTGTCTGTGTACATAAGGTAACTGTAACATTGCCTCAAGATTCCCAGATTGACCAGCTGGACTGGAGAGTATACCTGAAACTGCGCTTTGGACATGCCTGGATAGTTTAAAGAACTGGTTTATTGACTGACTGGAATGGATGAATAGGGAACCTTGTACTTCTGGATAGTATAAGGGGGTGTAGTGCTAAAGTTTGTTAGTGCTTACTGAGAAATTTGAGCAAGTGCTGGGCTGTAGAATGAAGGTTGATTGCTTACTTTAAGAGTTGGACTAGTTCTAAGGGAAAAATTGAAAAGCAGACTTTGTGGAGCTGGGAATTGTTAAAAACTGCTTAAACGGTGCTGCGCTACGTTTTGTGATGCGCAAAACCGTGCTAAAGCGGGTTTTAAGGCAGGGAGTTTGAAAGAGATAGGAAATGGCCCAAAACGGCCAATAAGCAATTATTTACTGGGCTGAGACCACTCCTCCAGGGACAGATAGGCTGCTCAGAGCTCCCCACTCTCACTGGTGAACAAAGAAGCTTCCTCCTATCCAAGTAAGGATATGGGCAAAACAGGAACTATGACACAGCCTAGAATTCAGCAATACCTGAAAACTGGACTATTCTAGCTCAGAAAGGCGGGAAACAAGGATATTTTTTTTTTTCTTTTTTTTTCACTTAAACACAGAAACTAGGCACAGGAATACAGTAAATGCTTTAGATCAGCTAGTACACTTGAGTGTGTAGCCTACAACAATTAAACAAGGCAAAAACAACTTTTAAAGTGCAAAACACAAAAAATGCAGACAAATGCAGAAAAACAAACTTTGCAGAACTCAGATAATTAGAAAACTCGCTTTTCGGCGAGATTAAACAATCGCGGATAGGAAAGCAGAAAAAAAATACTTATAATCTGTTAAAGTCCCTCTTTCGCTCACTGCTGCTGTAGTACTCTGCAGGACACCACGAGGAGCTGTGCTGAGTCTGTTACAAGCGCAAAACCACGCTAAAGCGGGTTTTAAGGCAGGGAGTTTGAAAGAGATAGGAAATGGCCCAAAACGGCCAATAAGCAACTAGTTACTGGGCTGAGACCACTCCTCCAGGGACAGATAGGCTGCTCAGAGCTCCCCACTCTCACTGGTGAACAAAGAAGCTTCCTCCTATCCCAGTAAGGATATTGGCAACACAGGAACTATGACACAGCCTAGAATTCAGCAATACCTGAAAACTGGACTATTCTAGCTCAGAAAAGCGGGAAACAAGGATATTTTTTTGTTTTTCTTTTTTTTTCACTTAAACACAGAAACTAGGCACAGGAATACAGTAAATGCTTTAGATCAGCTAGTGCACTTGAGTGTGTAGCCTACAACAATTAAACAAGGCAAAAACAACTTTTGAAGTGCAAAACACAAAAAACGCAGACAAATGCAGAAAAACAAACTTTGCAGACCTCAGATAGTTAGAAAACTCACTTTTCGGCGAGATTAAACAGTCGCGGGTAGGAAAGCAGAAAAAAAATACTTATCTGTTAACGTCCCTCTTTTGCTCACTGCTGCTTGTAGGACTCTGTAGGACACCACAAGGAGCTGTGCTGAGTCTGTTACAAGTGCAAACCCGGGCTAAAGCGGGTTTTAAGGCAGGGAGTTTGAAACAGATAGGAAATGGCCCAAAACGGCCAACAAGCAACTAGTTACTGGGCTGAGACCACTCCTCCAGGGACAGATAGGCTGCTCAGAGCTCCCCACTCTCACTGGTGAACAAAGAAGGTTCCTCCTATCCAAGTAAGGATATGGGCAACACAGGAACTATGACACAGCCTAGAATTCAGCAATACCTGAAAACTGGACTATTCTAGCTCAGAAAAGGTGGGAAACAAGGATTTTTTTTTCTTTTTTTTTTCACTTAAACACAGAAACTAGGGACAGGAATACAGTAAATGCTTTAGATCGGCTAGCGCACTTGAGTATGTAGCCTACAACAATTAAACAAGTGCTCCATTATTTTCATTCTAAGAAAGCACTGCTCCCTTTAAAGTTCCAGTCAAATGTCATTTAAATGCACTGAAGATGCTATTTTAACGAAAGGTGTGGTAGAGCATTTGTCAAACTTATTCTATCAAGTTTACTCATTAAACTTCAGCATTGTGTCAATATAACTGGGTTTTCCTGTATTTTTTTAAAACTTAAAATGGAAACAAAACATTTGTGTTCTGATTAGCAACTTACCCCAATGCAGTGTCACACTTAATAGATGCAAGGGACAGAAGCTCATCTTGAAATGGGAGTCATAGACACTTTCACTCATACATTGGTTGTACAACTACTGGCATGTCTTTCGGATTTGGTAGAAAACTGCAGCACCCAGCAAAAAAATATACAAATACAATGAGGATGTGTAGACTCTCCACAGAAGGCAACCCAACCGAAGAACCTAGTGCTGTAAGAAAGTAATGCTAACCACTGCACCACCACCAACGTAATTTTTTTTAAAATGAAAGAAAGCTTCCTTACTGTCAAAT